>NW_027252341.1:726585-940301 GCF_044704955.1 Pristiophorus japonicus | reverse complement strand
GTGAGGGTACTCCGAGAGATGGGACTTTTACTGTATGAGCGTCCTCTGGGAGATGGGACATGTGCTGTGTGAGGGTCGTCCGGGAGATGGGACATGTGCTGTGTGAGCCTCTCGGGGAGATGGGACATGTGGTGTGTGAGGGTCCTCCGGGAGATGGGACATGTGCTGTGTGAGCCCCTCCGTGAGCTGGGACATGTGCTGAGTGAGCCCCTCCAGGAGATGGGACATGTGCTATGCGAGGATCCTCCGGGAGATGGGACTTGTGCTGTGGGAGGGTCCCCCGGGAGATGGGACATGTGCTGTGTGAGCCACTCCGGGAGCTAGGACATGGAGTGTGGGAGACCCTCCACGAGAGGGGGCATGTGCTGTGTGAACCTCTCCCGGATATGGGACATGTACAGTGTGAGTGTCCTCCAGGAGGTGGGACATGTGTTGTGTGAGGGTCCTCTGGGAGATGGGACATGTGCTGTGTGAGGGTCCTCGGGGAGATGGGACATGTGCTGTGAGAGGGTACTCCGAGAGATGGGACATTTACTGTGTGAGGGTCCTCTGGGGGATGGGACATGTGCTGTGTGAGGGTCCTCCGGGAGATGGGACATGTGCTGTGTGAGCCTCTCGGGGAGATGGGACATGTGGTGTGTGATGGTCCTCCGGGAGATGGGACATGTGTTGTGTGAGGGTCCTCTGGGAGATGGGACATGTACTGCGTGAGGGTCCTCTGGGAGATGGGATATGTGCTGTGTGAGCCCCTCCGGGAGATGGGACATGTGCTGTGTGAGCCTCTCTGGGAGATGGGACATGTGGTGTGTGATGGTCCTCCGGGAGATGGGACATGTGTTGTGGGAGTGTCCTCTGGGAGATGGGACATGTACTGCGTGAGGGTCCTCCGAGAGATGGGACATTTACTGTGTGAGCCCCTCCGGCAGAAGGAACATCTGCTCTGTGAGGGTCCTCCGAGAGATGGGGCATGTGTTTTGTGACCCCCTCCGGGAGATGGGACATGTGCTGTGTGAAGTGTCCTCCAGGAGATGGGACATGTGCTGTGTGACCCCCTCCGGGACATGGGACATGTGCTATGGGAGGGTCCCCCGGGAGCTGGGACATGTGCTGAGTGAGCCCCTCCGGGAGATGGGACATGTGCTATGCGAGGGTCCTCCAGGAGATGGGATATCTGCTGTGTGAGCCTCTCCGGGAGATGGGGCATGTGGTGTGTGAGGGTCCTCCGGGGGATGGGACATGTGTTGTGTGAGGGTCCTCTGGTAGATGGGACATGTACTGCGTGAGGGTCCTCTGGGAGATGGGACATGTGCTGTGTGAGGGTCCTCCGGGAGATGGGACATGTGTTGTGTGTGGGTCGTCTGGGAGATGGGACATGTGCTGTGTGAGCACCTCCGGGAGATGGAACATGTGCTGTGTGAGGGTCCTCCGGGAGATGGGACATATCCTGTGTGAGGGTCCGCCGGGAGATGGGACATGTGCTGTGTGAGGGTCCTCCGGGAGATGGGACAGGTGCTGTGTGAGGGTCCTCCAGTAGATGGGACATGTGCTATGTGAGAGTCCTCTGGGAGATGGGACATGTGCTGTGTGAGGGTCATCCGTGAGATGAGACATGTGCTGTGTGAGCCCCTCCGGGAGATGAGACATGGACTGTGTGAGGGTCCTCCGGGAGATGGGACATGTGCTGTGGGAGTGGCCTCCAGGAGATCGGACATGTGCTGTGTCAGCCCCTCCGGGAGATGGGACATGTGCTGTGTCAGGGTCCTCCGGGAGATGGGACATGTGCTGTGGGAGGGGCCTCCAGGAGATGGGGCATGTGCTTTGTGACCCCCTCTGGGACATGGGACTTGTGCTGTGTGAGCCCCTCCGGGAGATGGGACATGTGCTGTGTGAGCCACTCCGGGAGATAGGACATGGACTGTGTGAGCCCCACCAGGAGAGGGGACATGTGCTGTGTGAGCCACTCCCGGTAATGGGACATGTGCTGTGTGAGTGTCCTCCGGGAGATCGGACATGTGTTGTGTGAGGGTCCTCTGGGAGATGGGACATTTACTGTGTGAGGGTCCTCCGGGAGATGGGACATGTGCTGTGTGAGGGTCCTCCGAGAGATGGGACATTTACTGTGTGAGGGTCCTCTGGGAGATGGGACATGTGCTGGGTGAGGGTCCTCCGGGAGAAGGGACATGTGCTGTGTGAGCCACTCCGGGAGAAGGGTCATGTGTTGTGTGAGGGTCCTCTGGGAGATGGGACATGTGCTGCGTGAGGGTCCTCTGGGAGATGGGACATGTGCTGTGTGAGCACCTCCGGGAGATGGAACATGTGCTGTGTGAGAGTCCTCCGGGAGATGGGTACATATCCTGTATGAGCGATCGCCGGGAGATGGGACATGTGCTGTGTGAGGGTCCTCCGGGAGATGGGACAGGTGCTGTGTGAGGGTCCTCCAGTAGATGGGACATGTGCTGTGTGAGCCACTCCGGGAGATAGGACATGGACTGTGTGAGCCCCTCCAGGAGAGGGGAAATGTGCTGTGTGAGCCCCTCCCGGATATGGGACATGTGCTGTGTGAGTGTCCTCCGGGAGATGGGACATGTGTTGTGTGAGCGTCCTCTGGGAGATGGGACATGTGCTGTGTGAGCGTCCCCCGGGAGATGGGACATGTGCTGTGTGAGGGTCCTCCGAGAGATGCGACATTTACTGTGTGAGGGTCCTCTAGGAGATGGGACATGTGCTGTGTGAGGGTCTTCCAGGAGATGGGACATGTGCTGTGTGAGCCTCTCCGGGAGATGGGACATGTGGTGTGTGAGGGTCCTCCGGGAGATGGGACATGTGATGTGTGAGGGTCCTCTGGGAGATGGGACATGTACTGCGTGAGGGTCCTCTGGGAGATGGGACATGTGCTGTGTGAGGGTCTTCCGGGAGATGGGACATGTGTTGTGTGAGGGTCGTCTGGGAGAGGGGACATGTGCTGTGTGAGCACCTCCGGGAGATGGAACATGTGCTGTGTGAGGGTCCACCGGGAGATGGGTACATATCCTGTATGAGGGTCCGCCGGTAGATGGGACATGTGCTGTGTGAGGGTCCTCCGGGAGATGGGACAGGTGCTGTGTGAGGGTCCTCCAGTAGATGGGACATGTGCTGTGTGAGGGTCCTCCGGGAGATGGGTACATATCCTGTATGAGCGACCGCCGGGAGATGGGACATGTGCTGTGTGAGGGTCCTCCGGGAGATGGGACAGGTGCTGTGTGAGGGTCCTCCAGTAGATGGGACATGTGCTATGTGAGAGTTCTCTGGGAGATGGGACATGTGCTGTGTGAGGGTCATCCGTGAGATGAGACATGTGCTGTGTGAGCCCCTCCGGGAGATGAGACATGGACTGTGTGAGGGTCCTCCGGGAGATGGGACATGTGCTGTGGGATTGGCCTCCAGGAGATCGGACATGTGCTGTGTCAGCCCCTCCGGGAGATGGGACATGTGCTGTGTCAGCGTCCTCCGGGAGATGGGACATGTGCTGTGGGAGGGGCCTCCAGGAGATGGGGCATGTGCTTTGTGACCCCCTCTGGGACATGGGACTTGTGCTGTGTGAGCCCCTCCGGGAGATGGGACATGTGCTGTGTGAGCCCCACCAGGAGAGGGGACATGTGCTGTGTGAGCCACTCCCGGTAATGGGACATGTGCTGTGTGAGTGTCCTCCGGGAGATCGGACATGTGTTGTGTGAGGGTCCTCTGGGAGATGGGACATTTACTGTGTGAGGGTCCTCCGGGAGATGGGACATGTGCTGTGTGAGGGCCCTCCGAGAGATGGGACATTTACTGTGTGAGGGTCCTCTGGGAGATGGGACATGTGCTGGGTGAGGGTCCTCCGGGAGAAGGGACATGTGCTGTGTGAGCCACTCCGGGAGAAGGGTCATGTGTTGTGTGAGGGTCCTCTGGGAGATGGGACATGTGCTGCGTGAGGGTCCTCTGGGGAGATGGGACATGTGCTGTGTGAGCACCTCCGGGAGATGGAACATGTGCTGTGTGAGGGTCCTCCGGGAGATGGGTACATATCCTGTATGAGCGACCGCCGGGAGATGGGACATGTGCTGTGTGAGGGTCCTCCGGGAGATGGGACAGGTGCTGTGTGAGGGTCCTCCAGTAGATGGGACATGTGCTATGTGAGAGTCCTCTGGGAGATGGGACATGTGCTGTGTGAGGGTCATCCGTGAGATGAGACATGTGCTGTGTGAGCCCCTCCGGGAGATGAGACATGGACTGTGTGAGGGTCCTCCGGGAGATGGGACATGTGCTGTGGGAGTGGCCTCCAGGAGATCGGACATGTGCTGTGTCAGCCCCTCCGGGAGATGGGACATGTGCTGTGTCAGGGTCCTCCGGGAGATGGGACATGTGCTGTGGGAGGGGCCTCCAGGAGATGGGGCATGTGCTTTGTGACCCCCTCTGGGACATGGGACTTGTGCTGTGTGAGCCCCTCCGGGAGATGGGACATGTGCTGTGTGAGCCCCACCAGGAGAGGGGACATGTGCTGTGTGAGCCACTCCCGGTAATGGGACATGTGCTGTGTGAGTGTCCTCCGGGAGATCGGACATGTGTTTTGTGAGGGTCCTCTGGGAGATGGGACATTTACTGTGTGAGGGTCCTCCGGGAGATGGGACATGTGCTATGCGAGGGTCCTCCGTGAGATGGGACTTGTGCTGTAGGAGGGTCCCCCGGAGTTGGGATATGTGCTGTGTGAGCCACTCCGGGAGATGGGACATGTGCTGTGTGAGCCTCTCGGGGAGATGGGACATGTGGTGTGTGAGGGTCCTCCGGGAGATGGGACATGTGTTGTGTGAGGGTCCTCTCGGAGATGGGACATGTACTGCGTGAGTGCCCTCTGGGAGATGGGATATGTGCTGTGTGACCCCCTCCGGGACATGGGACATGTGCTGTGTGAGCCCCTCCGGGAGATGGGACATGTGCTGTGTAATGGTCCTCCAGGAGATGGGACATGTGCTGTGGGAGGGGCCTCCAGGAGATGGGACATCTGCTGTGTGAGGGTCCTCCGGTAGATTGGGCAGGTGCTTTGTGACCCTCTCCGGGACATGGGACATGTGCTGTGTGAGCCCCTCCGGGAGATGGGACATGTGCTGTGTAAGCCCCTCCGGGATATGGGACAGGTGCCGGGTGAAGTGTCCTCCGGGAGAAGGGACATGTGCTGTGTGACCCCCTCCGGGACATGGGGCATGTGCTGTGTGAGCCCCTCCGGGAGATGGGACATGTGCTGTGTGAGCCCCTCCGGGAGCTGGGACATGTGCTGAGTGAGCCCCTCCAGGAGATGGGACATGTGCTATGCGAGGGTCCTCCAGGAGATGGGATATCTGCTGTATGAGGGTCGTCCGGGAGATGGGACATGTGCTGTGTTACCCCCTCCGGGACATGGGACATGTGCTGTGTGAGCCCGTCCGGCAGATGGAACATCTGCTCTGTGAGGGTCCTCCGAGAGATGGGGCATGTGTTTTGTGACCCCCTCCGGGAGATGGGACATGTGCTGTGTGAAGTGTCCTCCAGGAGATGGGACATGTGCTGTGTGAGCCCCTCCGGGAGCTGGGACATGTGCTGAGTGAGCCCCTCCAGGAGATGGGACATGTGCTATGCGAGGGTCCTCCAGGAGATGGGATATCTGCTGTGTGAGGGTCCTCCGGGAGATGGGCCATTTGCTTTGTGACCCCCTCCGGGAGATGGGATTTGTGCTGTGTGAAGTGTCCTCCGGGAGATGGGACATGTGCTGTGTTACCCCCTCCGGGACATGGGACATGTGCTGTGTGAGCCCCTCCGGCAGATGGAACATCTGCTCTGTGAGGGTCCTCCGGGAGATGGGGCATGTGCTTTGTGACCCCCTCCGGGAGATGGGACATGTGCTGTGTGAAGTGTCCTCCAGGAGATGGGACATGTGCTGTGTGACCCCCTCCGGGACATGGGACATGTGCTGTGTGAGCCCCTCCGGGAGATGGGACTTGTGCTGTAGGAGGGTCCCCCGGAGTTGGGATATGTGCTGTGTGAGCCACTCCGGGAGATAGGACATGTGCTGTGTGAGTGTCCTCCGGGAGATGGGACACGTGCTGTGGGAGGGTCCACCGGGAGATGGGACATGTGCTGTGTGAGGGTACTCCGAGAGATGGGACTTTTACTGTATGAGCGTCCTCTGGGAGATGGGACATGTGCTGTGTGAGGGTCGTCCGGGAGATGGGACATGTGCTGTGTGAGCCTCTCGGGGAGATGGGACATGTGGTGTGTGAGGGTCCTCCGGGAGATGGGACATGTGCTGTGTGAGCCCCTCCGTGAGCTGGGACATGTGCTGAGTGAGCCCCTCCAGGAGATGGGACATGTGCTATGCGAGGATCCTCCGGGAGATGGGACTTGTGCTGTGGGAGGGTCCCCCGGGAGATGGGACATGTGCTGTGTGAGCCACTCCGGGAGCTAGGACATGGAGTGTGGGAGACCCTCCACGAGAGGGGGCATGTGCTGTGTGAACCTCTCCCGGATATGGGACATGTACAGTGTGAGTGTCCTCCAGGAGGTGGGACATGTGTTGTGTGAGGGTCCTCTGGGAGATGGGACATGTGCTGTGTGAGGGTCCTCGGGGAGATGGGACATGTGCTGTGAGAGGGTACTCCGAGAGATGGGACATTTACTGTGTGAGGGTCCTCTGGGGGATGGGACATGTGCTGTGTGAGGGTCCTCCGGGAGATGGGACATGTGCTGTGTGAGCCTCTCGGGGAGATGGGACATGTGGTGTGTGATGGTCCTCCGGGAGATGGGACATGTGTTGTGTGAGGGTCCTCTGGGAGATGGGACATGTACTGCGTGAGGGTCCTCTGGGAGATGGGATATGTGCTGTGTGAGCCCCTCCGGGAGATGGGACATGTGCTGTGTGAGCCTCTCTGGGAGATGGGACATGTGGTGTGTGATGGTCCTCCGGGAGATGGGACATGTGTTGTGGGAGTGTCCTCTGGGAGATGGGACATGTACTGCGTGAGGGTCCTCCGAGAGATGGGACATTTACTGTGTGAGCCCCTCCGGCAGAAGGAACATCTGCTCTGTGAGGGTCCTCCGAGAGATGGGGCATGTGTTTTGTGACCCCCTCCGGGAGATGGGACATGTGCTGTGTGAAGTGTCCTCCAGGAGATGGGACATGTGCTGTGTGACCCCCTCCGGGACATGGGACATGTGCTATGGGAGGGTCCCCCGGGAGCTGGGACATGTGCTGAGTGAGCCCCTCCGGGAGATGGGACATGTGCTATGCGAGGGTCCTCCAGGAGATGGGATATCTGCTGTGTGAGCCTCTCCGGGAGATGGGGCATGTGGTGTGTGAGGGTCCTCCGGGGGATGGGACATGTGTTGTGTGAGGGTCCTCTGGTAGATGGGACATGTACTGCGTGAGGGTCCTCTGGGAGATGGGACATGTGCTGTGTGAGGGTCCTCCGGGAGATGGGACATGTGTTGTGTGAGGGTCCTCCGGGAGATGGGACATGTGTTGTGTGTGGGTCGTCTGGGAGATGGGACATGTGCTGTGTGAGCACCTCCGGGAGATGGAACATGTGCTGTGTGAGGGTCCTCCGGGAGATGGGACATATCCTGTGTGAGGGTCCGCCGGGAGATGGGACATGTGCTGTGTGAGGGTCCTCCGGGAGATGGGACAGGTGCTGTGTGAGGGTCCTCCAGTAGATGGGACATGTGCTACGTGAGAGTCCTCTGGGAGATGGGACATGTGCTGTGTGAGGGTCATCCGTGAGATGAGACATGTGCTGTGTGAGCCCCTCCGGGAGATGAGACATGGACTGTGTGAGGGTCCTCCGGGAGATGGGACATGTGCTGTGGGAGTGGCCTCCAGGAGATCGGACATGTGCTGTGTCAGCCCCTCCGGGAGATGGGACATGTGCTGTGTCAGGGTCCTCCGGGAGATGGGACATGTGCTGTGGGAGGGGCCTCCAGGAGATGGGGCATGTGCTTTGTGACCCCCTCTGGGACATGGGACTTGTGCTGTGTGAGCCCCTCCGGGAGATGGGACATGTGCTGTGTGAGCCACTCCGGGAGATAGGACATGGACTGTGTGAGCCCCACCAGGAGAGGGGACATGTGCTGTGTGAGCCACTCCCGGTAATGGGACATGTGCTGTGTGAGTGTCCTCCGGGAGATCGGACATGTGTTGTGTGAGGGTCCTCTGGGAGATGGGACATTTACTGTGTGAGGGTCCTCCGGGAGATGGGACATGTGCTGTGTGAGGGTCCTCCGAGAGATGGGACATTTACTGTGTGAGGGTCCTCTGGGAGATGGGACATGTGCTGGGTGAGGGTCCTCCGGGAGAAGGGACATGTGCTGTGTGAGCCACTCCGGGAGAAGGGTCATGTGTTGTGTGAGGGTCCTCTGGGAGATGGGACATGTGCTGCGTGAGGGTCCTCTGGGAGATGGGACATGTGCTGTGTGAGCACCTCCGGGAGATGGAACATGTGCTGTGTGAGAGTCCTCCGGGAGATGGGTACATATCCTGTATGAGCGATCGCCGGGAGATGGGACATGTGCTGTGTGAGGGTCCTCCGGGAGATGGGACAGGTGCTGTGTGAGGGTCCTCCAGTAGATGGGACATGTGCTGTGTGAGCCACTCCGGGAGATAGGACATGGACTGTGTGAGCCCCTCCAGGAGAGGGGAAATGTGCTGTGTGAGCCCCTCCCGGATATGGGACATGTGCTGTGTGAGTGTCCTCCGGGAGATGGGACATGTGTTGTGTGAGCGTCCTCTGGGAGATGGGACATGTGCTGTGTGAGCGTCCCCCGGGAGATGGGACATGTGCTGTGTGAGGGTCCTCCGAGAGATGCGACATTTACTGTGTGAGGGTCCTCTAGGAGATGGGACATGTGCTGTGTGAGGGTCTTCCAGGAGATGGGACATGTGCTGTGTGAGCCTCTCCGGGAGATGGGACATGTGGTGTGTGAGGGTCCTCCGGGAGATGGGACATGTGATGTGTGAGGGTCCTCTGGGAGATGGGACATGTACTGCGTGAGGGTCCTCTGGGAGATGGGACATGTGCTGTGTGAGGGTCTTCCGGGAGATGGGACATGTGTTGTGTGAGGGTCGTCTGGGAGAGGGGACATGTGCTGTGTGAGCACCTCCGGGAGATGGAACATGTGCTGTGTGAGGGTCCACCGGGAGATGGGTACATATCCTGTATGAGGGTCCGCCGGTAGATGGGACATGTGCTGTGTGAGGGTCCTCCGGGAGATGGGACAGGTGCTGTGTGAGGGTCCTCCAGTAGATGGGACATGTGCTGTGTGAGGGTCCTCCGGGAGATGGGTACATATCCTGTATGAGCGACCGCCGGGAGATGGGACATGTGCTGTGTGAGGGTCCTCCGGGAGATGGGACAGGTGCTGTGTGAGGGTCCTCCAGTAGATGGGACATGTGCTATGTGAGAGTTCTCTGGGAGATGGGACATGTGCTGTGTGAGGGTCATCCGTGAGATGAGACATGTGCTGTGTGAGCCCCTCCGGGAGATGAGACATGGACTGTGTGAGGGTCCTCCGGGAGATGGGACATGTGCTGTGGGAGTGGCCTCCAGGAGATCGGACATGTGCTGTGTCAGCCCCTCCGGGAGATGGGACATGTGCTGTGTCAGCGTCCTCCGGGAGATGGGACATGTGCTGTGGGAGGGGCCTCCAGGAGATGGGGCATGTGCTTTGTGACCCCCTCTGGGACATGGGACTTGTGCTGTGTGAGCCCCTCCGGGAGATGGGACATGTGCTGTGTGAGCCCCACCAGGAGAGGGGACATGTGCTGTGTGAGCCACTCCCGGTAATGGGACATGTGCTGTGTGAGTGTCCTCCGGGAGATCGGACATGTGTTGTGTGAGGGTCCTCTGGGAGATGGGACATTTACTGTGTGAGGGTCCTCCGGGAGATGGGACATGTGCTGTGTGAGGGCCCTCCGAGAGATGGGACATTTACTGTGTGAGGGTCCTCTGGGAGATGGGACATGTGCTGGGTGAGGGTCCTCCGGGAGAAGGGACATGTGCTGTGTGAGCCACTCCGGGAGAAGGGTCATGTGTTGTGTGAGGGTCCTCTGGGAGATGGGACATGTGCTGCGTGAGGGTCCTCTGGGGAGATGGGACATGTGCTGTGTGAGCACCTCCGGGAGATGGAACATGTGCTGTGTGAGGGTCCTCCGGGAGATGGGTACATATCCTGTATGAGCGACCGCCGGGAGATGGGACATGTGCTGTGTGAGGGTCCTCCGGGAGATGGGACAGGTGCTGTGTGAGGGTCCTCCAGTAGATGGGACATGTGCTATGTGAGAGTCCTCTGGGAGATGGGACATGTGCTGTGTGAGGGTCATCCGTGAGATGAGACATGTGCTGTGTGAGCCCCTCCGGGAGATGAGACATGGACTGTGTGAGGGTCCTCCGGGAGATGGGACATGTGCTGTGGGAGTGGCCTCCAGGAGATCGGACATGTGCTGTGTCAGCCCCTCCGGGAGATGGGACATGTGCTGTGTCAGGGTCCTCCGGGAGATGGGACATGTGCTGTGGGAGGGGCCTCCAGGAGATGGGGCATGTGCTTTGTGACCCCCTCTGGGACATGGGACTTGTGCTGTGTGAGCCCCTCCGGGAGATGGGACATGTGCTGTGTGAGCCCCACCAGGAGAGGGGACATGTGCTGTGTGAGCCACTCCCGGTAATGGGACATGTGCTGTGTGAGTGTCCTCCGGGAGATCGGACATGTGTTTTGTGAGGGTCCTCTGGGAGATGGGACATTTACTGTGTGAGGGTCCTCCGGGAGATGGGACATGTGCTGTGTGAGGGTCCTCCGAGAGATGGGACATTTACTGTGTGAGGGTCCTCTGGGAGATGGGACATGTGCTGGGTGAGGGTCCTCCGGGAGAAGGGACATGTGCTGTGTGAGCCACTCCGGGAGAAGGGTCATGTGTTGTGTGAGGGTCCTCTGGGAGATGGGACATGTGCTGCGTGAGGGTCCTCTGGGAGATGGGACATGTGCTGTGTGAGCACCTCCGGGAGATGGAACATGTGCTGTGTGAGGGTCCTCCGGGAGATGGGTACATATCCTGTATGAGCGACCGCCGGGAGATGGGACATGTGCTGTGTGAGGGTCCTCCGGGAGATGGGACAGGTGCTGTGTGAGGGTCCTCCAGTAGATGGGACATGTGCTATGTGAGAGTTCTCTGGGAGATGGGACATGTGCTGTGTGAGGGTCATCCGTGAGATGAGACATGTGCTGTGTGAGCCCCTCCGGGAGATGAGACATGGACTGTGTGAGGGTCCTCCGGGAGATGGGACATGAGCTGTGGGAGTGGCCTCCAGGAGATCGGACATGTGCTGTGTCAGCCCCTCCGGGAGATGGGACATGTGCTGTGTCAGCGTCCTCCGGGAGATGGGACATGTGCTGTGGGAGGGGCCTCCAGGAGATGGGGCATGTGCTTTGTGACCCCCTCTGGGACATGGGACTTGTGCTGTGTGAGCCCCTCCGGGAGATGGGACATGTGCTGTGTGAGCCCCACCAGGAGAGGGGACATGTGCTGTGTGAGCCACTCCCGGTAATGGGACATGTGCTGTGTGAGTGTCCTCCGGGAGATCGGACATGTGTTGTGTGAGGGTCCTCTGGGAGATGGGACATTTACTGTGTGAGGGTCCTCCGGGAGATGGGACATGTGCTGTGTGAGGGCCCTCCGAGAGATGGGACATTTACTGTGTGAGGGTCCTCTGGGAGATGGGACATGTGCTGGGTGAGGGTCCTCCGGGAGAAGGGACATGTGCTGTGTGAGCCACTCCGGGAGAAGGGTCATGTGTTGTGTGAGGGTCCTCTGGGAGATGGGACATGTGCTGCGTGAGGGTCCTCTGGGGAGATGGGACATGTGCTGTGTGAGCACCTCCGGGAGATGGAACATGTGCTGTGTGAGGGTCCTCCGGGAGATGGGTACATATCCTGTATGAGCGACCGCCGGGAGATGGGACATGTGCTGTGTGAGGGTCCTCCGGGAGATGGGACAGGTGCTGTGTGAGGGTCCTCCAGTAGATGGGACATGTGCTATGTGAGAGTCCTCTGGGAGATGGGACATGTGCTGTGTGAGGGTCATCCGTGAGATGAGACATGTGCTGTGTGAGCCCCTCCGGGAGATGAGACATGGACTGTGTGAGGGTCCTCCGGGAGATGGGACATGTGCTGTGGGAGTGGCCTCCAGGAGATCGGACATGTGCTGTGTCAGCCCCTCCGGGAGATGGGACATGTGCTGTGTCAGGGTCCTCCGGGAGATGGGACATGTGCTGTGGGAGGGGCCTCCAGGAGATGGGGCATGTGCTTTGTGACCCCCTCTGGGACATGGGACTTGTGCTGTGTGAGCCCCTCCGGGAGATGGGACATGTGCTGTGTGAGCCCCACCAGGAGAGGGGACATGTGCTGTGTGAGCCACTCCCGGTAATGGGACATGTGCTGTGTGAGTGTCCTCTGGGAGATCGGACATGTGTTTTGTGAGGGTCCTCTGGGAGATGGGACATTTACTGTGTGAGGGTCCTCCGGGAGATGGGACATGTGCTGTGTGAGGGTCCTCCGAGAGATGGGACATTTACTGTGTGAGGGTCCTCTGGGAGATGGGACATGTGCTGGGTGAGGGTCCTCCGGGAGAAGGGACATGTGCTGTGTGAGCCACTCCGGGAGAAGGGTCATATGTTGTGTGAGGGTCCTCTGGGAGATGGGACATGTGCTGCGTGAGGGTCCTCTGGGAGATGGGACATGTGCTGTGTGAGCACCTCCGGGAGATGGAACATGTGCTGTGTGAGGGTCCTCCGGGAGATGGGTACATATCCTGTATGAGCGACCGCCGGGAGATGGGACATGTGCTGTGTGAGGGTCCTCCGGGAGATGGGACAGGTGCTGTGTGAGGGTCCTCCAGTAGATGGGAAATGTGCTGTGTGAGCCACTCCGGGAGATAGGACATGGACTGTGTGAGCCCCTCCAGAAGAGGGGAAATGTGCTGTGTGAACCCCTCCCGGATATGGGACATGTGCTGTGTGAGTGTCCTCCGGGAGATGGGACATGTGTTGTGTGAGCGTCCTCTGGGAGATGGGACATGTGCTGTGTGAGCGTCCCCCGGGAGATGGGACATGTGCTGTGTGAGGGTCCTCCGAGAGTTGCGACATTTTCTGTGTGAGGGTCCTCTAGGAGATGGGACATGTGCTGTGTGAGGGTCTTCCAGAAGATGGGACATGTGCTGTGTGAGTGTCCTCCGGGAGATGGGACACGTGCTGTGTGCGGGTCCACCGGGAGATGGGACATGTGCTGTGTGAGGGTACTCCGAGAGATGGGACTTTTACTGTATGAGCGTCCTCTGGGAGATGGGACATGTGCTGTGTGAGGGTCGTCCGGGAGATGGGACATGTGCTGTGTGAGCCACTCGGGGAGATGCGACATGTGGTGTGTGAGGGTCCTCCGGGAGATGGGACATGTGTTGTGTGAGGGTCCTCTGGGAGATGGGACATGTGCTGTGTGAGGGTCTTCGGGGAGATGGGACATGTGCTGTGTGACCCCCTTCGGGAGATGGGACATTTACTGTATGAGCCCCTCTGGGAGGTGGGACATGTGCTGTGTGAGGGTCCTCCGGAAGATGGGACATGTGCTGTGTGAGGGTGCTCCGGGACATGGGACGTGTGCTATGGGAGTGGCCTCCAGGAGATGGGACATGTGCTGTGTGAAGTGTCCTCCGGGAGATGGGACACGTGCTGTGTGACCCCCTCCGGGACAGGGGACATGTGCTGTGTGAGCCACTCCGGAAGATGGGACATGTGCTGTGTGAGGGTGCTCCGGGAGATGGGACGTGTGCTATGGGAGTGGCCTCCAGGAGATGGGACATGTGCTGTGTGAAGTGTCCTCCGGGAGATGGGACACGTGCTGTGTGACCCTCTCCGGGACAGGGGACATGTGCTGTGTGAGCCACTCCGGGAGATGGGACATGTGCTGTGTGAGCCCCTCCGGGAGCTAGGACATGTGCTGAGTGAGCCCCTCCAGGAGATAGGACATGGACTGTGGGAGCCCCTCCAGGAGAGGGGTCAGGTGCTGTGTGAGCCCCTCCCGGATATGGGAGATGTGCTGTGTGAGTGTCCTCCGGGAGATGGGACATGTTCTGTGTGAGAGTCCTCCTGGAGATGAGACATGTGCTGTGTGAGCCTCTCCGGGAGATGGGACATGTGTTGTGTGAGGGTCCTCTGGGAGATGGGACATGTTCTGTGTGAGGGTCCTCCGGGAGATGGGACATGTGCTGTGTGAGCCTCTCCGGGAGATGGGACATGTGGTGTGTGAGGGTCCTCCGGGAGATGGGACATTTGTTGTGTGAGGGTACTCTGGGAGATGGGACATGCACTGCGTGAGGGTCCTCTGGGCGATGGGACATGTGCTGTGTGAGGGTCCTCCGGGAGATTGGACATGTGTTGTGTGAGGGTCCTCCGGGAGATGGGACATGTGCTGTGGGAGGGCCCTCCAGGAGATGGGGCGTGTGCTTTGTGACCCCCTCCGGGACATGGGACATGTGCTGTGTGAGCTCCTCCGGGAGATGGGACATGTTCTGTGTGAGGGTCCTCCGGGAGATGGGACATGTTCTGTGTGAGGGTCCTCCGGGAGATGGGACATGTGCTGTGTGAGACTCTCCGGGAGATGGGACATGTGGTGTGTGAGGGTCCTCCGGGAGATGGGACATGTGTTGTGTGAGGGTCCTCTGGGAGATGGGACATGCACTGCGTGATGGTCCTCTGGGCGATGGGACATGTGCTGTGTGAGGGTCCTCCGGGAGATTGGACATGTGTTGTGTGAGGGTCGTCTGGGAGATGGAACATGTGCTGTGTGAGCACCTCTGGGAGATGGAACATGTGCTGTGTGAGGGTCCTCCGGTAGATGGGACATATCCTGTTTGAGGGTCTGCCGGGAGATGGGACATGTGCTGTGTGAGGCTCCTCCGGGAGATGGGACAAGTGCTGTGTGAGGGTCCTCCAGTAGATGGGACATGTGCTGTGTGCGGGTCCTCCGGGAGATGGGACATGTGCTGTGTCAGCCCCTCCGGGAGAAGGGACATGTGCTGTGTAAGGGTCCTCCGGGAGATGGGACATGTGCTGTGGGAGGGGCCTCCAGGAGATTGGGCATATGTTTTGTGACCCCCTCCGGAAAATGGGACATGTGCTGTGTGAGCCCCTCCGGGAGATGGGACATGTGCTGTGTGAGCCCCTCCGGGGGATGGGACATGTGCTGTGTGAAGTGTCCTCCGGGAGATGGGACATGTGCTGTGTGACCCCCTCCGAGACATGGGACATGTGCTGTGTGAGCCCCTCCGGGAGATGGGACATGTGCTATGCGAGAGTCCTCCGGGAGATGGGACTTGTGCTGTAGGAGGGTCCCCCGGGAGTTGGGATATGTGCTGTGTGAGCCACTCCGGGAGATAGGACATGTGCTGTGTGAGTGTCCACCGGGAGATGGGACATGTGCTGTGTGAGGGTACTCCGAGAGATGGGACTTAACTGTATGAGCGTCCTCTGGGAGATGGGACATGTGCTGTGTGAGGGTTGTCCGGGAGATGGGACATGTGCTGTGTGAGCCTCTCGGGGAGATGGGACATGTGGTGTGTGAGGGTCCTCCGGGAGATGGGACATGTGCTGTGTGAGCCCCTCCGTGAGCTGGGACATGTGCTGAGTGAGCCCCTCCAGGAGATGGGACATGTGCTATGCGAGGATCCTCCGGGAGATGGGACTTGTGCTGTGGGAGGGTCCCCCGGGAGATGTGACATGTGCTGTGTGAGCCACTCCGGGAGCTAGGACATGGAGTGTGGGAGACTCTCCACGAGAGGGGACATGTGCTGTGTGAACCTCTCCCGGATATGGGACATGTGCAGTGTGAGTGTCCTCCAGGAGATGGGACATGTGTTGTGTGAGGGTCCTCTGGGAGAAGGGACATGTGCTGTGTGAGGGTCCTCCGGGAGATGGGACATGTGCTGTGAGAGGGTCCTCTGGGGGATGGGACATTTACTGTGTGAGGGTCCTCTGGGGAATGGGACATGTGCTGTGTGAGGGTCCTCCGGGAGATGGGACCTGTGCTGTGTGAGCCTCTCGGGAAATGGGACATGTGGTGTGTGAGGGTCCTCCGGGAGATGGGACATGTGTTGTGTGAGTTTCCTCTGGGAGATGGGACATGTACTGCGTGAGGGTCCTCTGGGAGATGGGACATGTGCTGTGTGAGGGTCCTCGGGGAGATGGGACATGTGCTGTGTGACCCCCTTCGGGAGATGGGACATGTACTGTATGAGCCCCTCTGGGAGGTGGTACATTTGCTGTGTGAGGGTCCTCCGGGAGATGGAACATGTGCTGTGTGAGCGTCCTCCGGGAGATGGGACATATCCTGTGTGAGTGTCCAACGGGAGATGGAACATGTGCTGTGTGAGGGTGCTCCGGGAGATGGGACATGTGCTATGGGAGTGGCCTCCAGGAGATGGGACATGTGCTGTGTCAGCCCCTCCGGGAGATGGGACATGTGCTGTGTAAGGGTCCTCCAGGAGATGGGACATGTGCTGTGGGAGGGGCCTCCAGGAGATGGGACATCTGCTGTGTGAGGGTCCTCCGGTAGACTGGGCAGGTGCTTTGTGACCCTCTCCGGGACATGGGACATGTGCTGTGTGAGCCCCTCCGGGAGATGGGACATGTGCTGTGTAAGCCCCTCCGGGAGATGGGACAGGTGCTGTGTGAAGTGTCCTCCGGGAGATGGGACATGTGCTGTGTGACCCCCTCCGGGACATGGGGCATGTGCTGTGTGAGCCCCTCCGGGAGATGAGACATGTGCTGTGTGAGCCCCTCCAGGAGATGGGACATGTGCTATGCGAGGGTCCTCCAGGAGATGGGATATCTGCTGTGTGAGGGTCGTCCCGGAGATGGGACATGTGCTGTGTTACCCCCTCCGGGACATGGGACATGTGCTGTGTGAGCCCCTCCGGCAGATGGAACATCTGCTCTGTGAGGGTCCTCCGAGAGATGGGGCATGTGTTTTGTGACCCCCTCCGGGAGATGGGACATGTGCTGTGTGAAGTGTCCTCCAGGAGATGGGACATGTGCTGTGTGACCCCCTCCGGGACATGGGATATGTGCTGTGTGAGCCCCTCCGAGAGATGGGACATGTGCTGTGTGAGCCCCTCCGGGAGCTGGGACATGTGCTGAGTGAGCCCCTCCAGGAGATGGGACATGTGCTATGCGAGGGTCCTCCGGGAGATGGGACTTGTGCTATGGGAGGATCCCCCGGGAGCTGGGACATGTGCTGAGTGAGCCCCTCCAGGAGATGGGACATGTGCTATGCAAGGGTCCTCCAGGAGATGGGATATCTGCTGTGTGAGGGTCCTCCGGGAGATGGGACTTTTACTGTATGAGCGTCCTCTGGGAGATGGGACATGTGCTGTGTGAGGGTCGTCCGCGAGATGGGACATGTGCTGTGTGAGCCTCTCGGGGAGATGGGACATGTGGTGTGTGAGGGTCCTCCGGGAGATGGGACATGTGCTGTGTGAGCCCCCCCGTGAGCTGGGACATGTGCTGAGTGAGCCCCTCCAGTAGATGGGACATGTGCTATGCGAGGATCCTCCGGGAGATGGGACTTGTGCTGTGGGAGGGTCCCCCGGGAGATGGGACATGTGCTGTGTGAGCCACTCCGGGAGCTAGGACATGGAGTGTGGGAGACCCTCCACGAGAGGGGACATGTGCTGTGTGAACCTCTCCCGGATATGGGACATGTGCAGTGTGAGTGTCCTCCAGGAGATGGGACATTTACTGTGTGAGGGTCCACTGGGGGATGGGAAATGTGCTGTGTGAGGGTCCTCCGGGAGATGGGACATTTACTGTGTGAGGGTCCTCTGGGGGATGGGACATGTGCTGTGTGAGGGTCCTCCGGGAGATGGGACATGTGCTGTGTGAGCCTCTCGGGGAGATGGGACATGTGGTGTGTGAGGGTCCTCCGGGAGATGGGACATGTGTTGTGTGAGGTTCCTCTGGGAGATGCGACATGTACTGCGTGAGGGTCCTCTGGGAGATGGGATATGTGCTGTGTGAGGGTCCTTCAGGAGATGGGACATGTGTTGTGTGAGGGTCCGCTGGGAGATGGGACATGTGCTGTGTGAGGGTCCTCCGGGAGATGGGACATGTGTTGTGTGATGGTCGTCTGGGAGAGGGGACATGTGCTGTGTGAGCACCTCTGGGAGATGGAACATGTGCTGTGTGAGGGTCCTCCGGGAGATGGGTACATATCCTGTGTGAGGGTCCGGCGGGAGATGGGACATGTGCTGTGTGAGGGTCCTCCGGGAGATGGGACAGGTGCTGTGTGAGGGTCCTCCAGTAAATGGGACATGTGCTGTGTGAGGGTTCTCCGGAAGATGGGACATGTGCTGTGTGAGGGTCTTCCGGGAGATGGGACATGTGCTGTGTGAGGGTCCTCCGGGACATGGGACATCTGCTGTGGGAGTGGCCTCCAGGAGATCAGACATGTGCTGTGTCAGCCCCTCAGGGAGATGGGACATGTGCTGTGTAAGGGTCCTCCGGGAGATGGGACATGTGCTGTGGGAGGGCTCTCCAGGAGATAGGGCATGTGCTTTGTGACCCCCTCCGGGACATGGGACATGTGCTGTGTGAGCTCCTCCGGGAGATGGGACATGTGCTGTGTGAGCCCATCCGGGAGATGGGACATGTGCTGTGTGAAGTGTCCTCCGGGAGATGGGACATGTGCTGTGTGACCCCCTCCGGGTCATGGGACATGTGCTGTGTGAGCCCCTCTGGGAGATGGGACATGTGCTGTGTGAGCCCCTCCGGGAACTGGGACATGTGCTGAGGGAGCCCCTCCGGGAGATGGGACTTGTGCTGTGGGAGGGTTCCCCGGGAGATGAGACATGTGCTGTGTGAGCCACTCCGGGAGATAGGACATGGACTGTGGGAGCCAATCCAGGAGAGGGGACATGTGCTGAGTGACTGTCCTCCGGGAGATGGGACATGTGTTGTGTGAAGGTCCTCTGGGAGATGGGACATGTGCTGTGTGAGTGTCCTCCGGGAGATGGGACATGTGCTGTGTGAGGGTCCACCGGGAGATGGGACATGAGCTGTGTGAGCATCTCCGGGAGATGGGACATGTGGTGTGTGAAGGTCCTCCGGGACATGGGACATCTGCTGTGGGAGTGGCCTCCAGGAGATCAGACATGTGCTGTGTCAGCCCCTCAGGGAGATGGGACATGTGCTGTGTAAGGGTCCTCCGGGAGATGGGACATGTGCTGTGGGAGGGCTCTCCAGGAGATAGGGCATGTGCTTTGTGACCCCCTCCGGGACATGGGACATGTGCTGTGTGAGCTCCTCCGGGAGATGGGACATGTGCTGTGTGAGCCCATCCGGGAGATGGGACATGTGCTGTGTGAAGTGTCCTCCGGGAGATGGGACATGTGCTGTGTGACCCCCTCCGGGTCATGGGACATGTGCTGTGTGAGCCCCTCTGGGAGATGGGACATGTGCTGTGTGAGCCCCTCCGGGAACTGGGACATGTGCTGAGGGAGCCCCTCCGGGAGATGGGACTTGTGCTGTGGGAGGGTTCCCCGGGAGATGAGACATGTGCTGTGTGAGCCACTCCGGGAGATAGGACATGGACTGTGGGAGCCAATCCAGGAGAGGGGACATGTGCTGAGTGACTGTCCTCCGGGAGATGGGACATGTGTTGTGTGAAGGTCCTCTGGGAGATGGGACATGTGCTGTGTGAGTGTCCTCCGGGAGATGGGACATGTGCTGTGTGAGGGTCCACCGGGAGATGGGACATGAGCTGTGTGAGCATCTCCGGGAGATGGGACATGTGGTGTGTGAAGGTCCTCCGGGAGATGGGACATGTGTTGTGTGAGCCTCTCGGGGAGATGGGACATGTGTTGTGCGAGGGTCCTCCGGGAGATGGGACATCTGCTGTGTGAGGGTCCTCTGGGAGATGGGGCATGTGCTTTGTGTCCCCCTCCAGGACATGGGACATGTGCTGTGTGAGCCCCTCCGGGAGATGGGACATGTGCTGTGTGAGCCCCTCCAGGAAATGGGACATGTGCTGTGTGAAGTGTCTTCCGGGAGATGGGACACGTGCTGTGTGACCCCCTCCGGGACAGGGGACATGTGCTGTGTGAGCCACTCCGGGAGATGGGACATGTGCTGTGTGAGCCCCTCCGGGAGATGGGACATGTGCTGTGTGAGGGTCCTCCGGGACATGGGACATCTGCTGTGGGAGTGGCCTCCAGGAGATCAGACATGTGCTGTGTCAGCCCCTCAGGGAGATGGGACATGTGCTGTGTAAGGGTCCTCCGGGAGATGGGACATGTGCTGTGGGAGGGCTCTCCAGGAGATGGGGCATGTGCTTTGTGACCCCCTCCGGGACATGGGACATGTGCTGTGTGAGCTCCTCCGGGAGATGGGACATGTGCTGTGTGAGCCCATCCGGGAGATGGGACATGTGCTGTGTGAAGTGTCCTCCGGGAGATGGGACATGTGCTGTGTGACCCCCTCCGGGACATGGGACATGTGCTGTGTGAGCCCCTCTGGGAGATGGGACATGTGCTGTGTGAGCCCCTCCGGGAACTGGGACATGTGCTGAGTGAGCCCCTCCAGGAGATGGGACATGTGCTATGCGAGGGTCCTCCGGGAGATGGGACTTGTGCTGTGGGAGGGTTCCCCGGGAGATGAGACATGTGCTGTGTGAGCCACTCCGGGAGATAGGACATGGACTGTGGGAGCCAATCCAGGAGAGGGGACATGTGCTGTGTGACTGTCCTCCGGGAGATGGGACATGTGTTGTGTGAAGGTCCTCTGGGAGATGGGACATGTGCTGTGTGAGTGTCCTCCGGGAGATGGGACATGTGCTGTGTGAGGGTCCTCCGGGAGATGGGACATGAGCTGTGTGAGCATCTCCGGGAGATGGGACATGTGATGTGTGAAGGTCCTCCGGGAGATGGGACATGTGTTGTGTGAGCCTCTCGGGGAGATGGGACATGTGTTGTGCGAGGGTCCTCCGGGAGATGGGACATCTGCTGTGTGAGGGTCCTCTGGGAGATGGGGCATGTGCTTTGTGTCCCCCTCCAGGACATGGGACATGTGCTGTGTGAGCCCCTCCGGGAGATGGGACATGTGCTGTGTGAGCCCCTCCAGGAGATGGGACATGTGCTGTGTGAAGTGTCCTCCGGGAGATGGGACACGTGCTGTGTGACCCCCTCCGGGACAGGGGACATGTGCTGTGTGAGCCAATCCGGGAGATGGGACATGTGCTGTGTGAGCCCCTCCGGGAGCTAGGACATGTGCTGAGTGAGCCCCTCCAGGAGATAGGGCATGGACTGTGGCAGCCCCTCCAGGAGAGGGGACATGTGCTGTGTGAGCCCCTCCCGGATATGGGAGATGTGCTGTGTGAGGGTCCTCCGGGAGATGGGACATGTGTTGTGTGAGGGTCCTCTGGGAGATGGGACATGTGCTGTGTGAGGGTCCTCCGGGAGATGGGACAGGTGCTGTGTGAGGGTCCTCCAGTAGATGGGAAATGTGCTGTGTGAGCCACTCCGGGAGATAGGACATGGACTGTGTGAGCCCCTCCAGAAGAGGGGAAATGTGCTGTGTGAGCCCCTCCCGGATATGGGACATGTGCTGTGTGAGTGTCCTCCGGGAGATGGGACATGTGTTGTGTGAGCGTCCTCTGGGAGATGGGACATGTGCTGTGTGAGCGTCCCCCGGGAGATGGGACATGTGCTGTGTGAGGGTCCTCCGAGAGTTGCGACATTTTCTGTGTGAGGGTCCTCTAGGAGATGGGACATGTGCTGTGTGAGGGTCTTCCAGAAGATGGGACATGTGCTGTGTGAGCCTCTCCGGGAGATGGGACATGTGGTGTGTGAGGGTCCTCCGGGAGATGGGACATGTGATGTGTGAGGGTCCTCTGGGAGATGGGACATGTACTGCGTGAGGGTCCTCTGGGAGATGGGACATGTGCTCTGTGAGGGTCTTCCGGGAGATAGGACATGTGCTGTGTGAGTGTCCTCCGGGAGATGGGACACGTGCTGTGTGCGGGTCCACGGGGAGATGGGACATGTGCTGTGTGAGGGTACTCCGAGAGATGGGACTTTTACTGTATGAGCGTCCTCTGGGAGATGGGACATGTGCTGTGTGAGGGTCGTCCGGGAGATGGGACATGTGCTGTGTGAGCCTCTCGGGGAGATGCGACATGTGGTGTGTGAGGGTCCTCCGGGAGATGGGACATGTGTTGTGTGAGGGTCCTCTGGGAGATGGGACATGTGCTGTGTGAGGGTCTTCGGGGAGATGGGACATGTGCTGTGTGACCCCCTTCGGGAGATGGGACATTTACTGTATGAGCCCCTCTGGGAGGTGGGACATGTGCTGTGTGAGGCTCCTCCGGGAGATGGGTCATGTGCTGTGTGAGCACCTACGGGAGATGGAACATGTGCTGTGTGAGGGTCCTCCGGAAGATGGGACATGTGCTGTGTGAGGGTGCTCCGGGAGATGGGACGTGTGCTATGGGAGTGGCCTCCAGGAGATGGGACATGTGCTGTGTGAAGTGTCCTCCGGGAGATGGGACACGTGCTGTGTGACCCCCTCCGGGACAGGGGACATGTGCTGTGTGAGCCACTCCGGAAGATGGGACATGTGCTGTGTGAGGGTGCTCCGGGAGATGGGACGTGTGCTATGGGAGTGGCCTCCAGGAGATGGGACATGTGCTGTGTGAAGTGTCCTCCGGGAGATGGGACACGTGCTGTGTGACCCTCTCCGGGACAGGGGACATGTGCTGTGTGAGCCACTCCGGGAGATGGGACATGTGCTGTGTGAGCCCCTCCGGGAGCTAGGACATGTGCTGAGTGAGCCCCTCCAGGAGATAGGACATGGACTGTGGGAGCCCCTCCAGGAGAGGGGACAGGTGCTGTGTGAGCCCCTCCCGGATATGGGAGATGTGCTGTGTGAGTGTCCTCCGGGAGATGGGACATGTTCTGTGTGAGGGTCCTCCTGGAGATGGGACATGTGCTGTGTGAGCCTCTCCGGGAGATGGGACATGTGTTGTGTGAGGGTCCTCTGGGAGATGGGACATGTTCTGTGTGAGGGTCCTCCGGGAGATGGGACATGTGCTGTGTGAGCCTCTCCGGGAGATGGGACATGTGGTGTGTGAGGGTCCTCCGGGAGATGGGACATTTGTTGTGTGAGGGTCCTCTGGGAGATGGGACATGCACTGCGTGAGGGTCCTCTGGGCGATGGGACATGTGCTGTGTGAGGGTCCTCCGGGAGATTGGACATGTGTTGTGTGAGGGTCCTCCGGGAGATGGGACATGTGCTGTGGGAGGGCCCTCCAGGAGATGGGGCGTGTGCTTTGTGACCCCCTCCGGGACATGGGACATGTGCTGTGTGAGCTCCTCCGGGAGATGGGACATGTTCTGTGTGAGGGTCCTCCGGGAGATGGGACATGTTCTGTGTGAGGATCCTCCGGGCTTTGGGACATGTGCTGTGTGAGACTCTCCGGGAGATGGGACATGTGGTGTGTGAGGGTCCTCCGGGAGATGGGACATGTGTTGTGTGAGGGTCCTCTGGGAGATGGGACATGCACTGCGTGATGGTCCTCTGGGCGATGGGACATGTGCTGTGTGAGGGTCCTCCGGGAGATTGGACATGTGTTGTGTGAGGGTCGTCTGGGAGATGGAACATGTGCTGTGTGAGCACCTCTGGGAGATGGAACATGTGCTGTGTGAGGGTCCTCCGGTAGATGGGACATATCGTGTTTGAGGGTCTGCCGGGAGATGGGACATGTGCTGTGTGAGGCTCCTCCGGGAGATGGGACAAGTGCTGTGTGAGGGTCCTCCAGTAGATGGGACATGTGCTGTGTGCGGGTCCTCCGGGAGATGGGACATGTGCTGTGTCAGCCCCTCCGGGAGAAGGGACATGTGCTGTGTAAGGGTCCTCCGGGAGATGGGACATGTGCTGTGGGAGGGGCCTCCAGGAGATTGGGCATATGTTTTGTGACCCCCTCCGGAAAATGGGACATGTGCTGTGTGAGCCCCTCCGGGAGATGGGACATGTGCTGTGTGAGCCCCTCCGGGGGATGGGACATGTGCTGTGTGAAGTGTCCTCCGGGAGATGGGACATGTGCTGTGTGACCCCCTCCGAGACATGGGACATGTGCTGTGTGAGCCCCTCCGGGAGATGGGACATGTGCTATGCGAGAGTCCTCCGGGAGATGGGACTTGTGCTGTAGGAGGGTCCCCCGGGAGTTGGGATATGTGCTGTGTGAGCCACTCCGGGAGATAGGACATGTGCTGTGTGAGTGTCCACCGGGAGATGGGACATGTGCTGTGTGAGGGTACTCCGAGAGATGGGACTTAACTGTATGAGCGTCCTCTGGGAGATGGGACATGTGCTGTGTGAGGGTTGTCCGGGAGATGGGACATGTGCTGTGTGAGCCTCTCGGGGAGATGGGACATGTGGTGTGTGAGGGTCCTCCGGGAGATGGGACATGTGCTGTGTGAGCCCCTCCGTGAGCTGGGACATGTGCTGAGTGAGCCCCTCCAGGAGATGGGACATGTGCTATGCGAGGATCCTCCGGGAGATGGGACTTGTGCTGTGGGAGGGTCCCCCGGGAGATGGGACATGTGCTGTGTGAGCCACTCCGGGAGCTTGGACATGGAGTGTGGGAGACTCTCCACGAGAGGGGACATGTGCTGTGTGAACCTCTCCCGGATATGGGACATGTGCAGTGTGAGTGTCCTCCAGGAGATGGGACATGTGTTGTGTGAGGGTCCTCTGGGAGATGGGACATGTGCTGTGTGAGGGTCCTCCGGGAGATGGGACATGTGCTGTGAGAGGGTCCTCTGGGGGATGGGACATTTACTGTGTGAGGGTCCTCTGGGGAATGGGACATGTGCTGTGTGAGGGTCCTCCGGGAGATGGGACATGTGCTGTGTGAGCCTCTCGGGAAATGGGACATGTGGCGTGTGAGGGTCCTCCGGGAGATGGGACATGTGTTGTGTGAGGGTCCTCTGGGAGATGGGACATGTACTGCGTGAGGGTCCTCTGGGAGATGGGACATGTGCTGTGTGAGAGTCCTCGGGGAGATGGGACATGTGCTGTGTGACCCCCTTCGGGAGATGGGACATGTACTGTATGAGCCCCTCTGGGAGGTGGTACATTTGCTGTGTGAGTGTCCTCCGGGAGATGGAACATGTGCTGTGTGAGCGTCCTCCGGGAGATGGGACATATCCTGTGTGAGTGTCCAACGGGAGATGGAACATGTGCTGTGTGAGGGTGCTCCGGGAGATGGGACATGTGCTATGGGAGTGGCCTCCAGGAGATGGGACATGTGCTGTGTCAGCCCCTCCGGGAGATGGGACATGTGCTGTGTAAGGGTCCTCCAGGAGATGGGACATGTGCTGTGGGAGGGGCCTCCAGGAGATGGGACATCTGCTGTGTGAGGGTCCTCCGGTAGATTGGGCAGGTGCTTTGTGACCCTCTCCGGGACATGGGACATGTGCTGTGTGAGCCCCTCCGGGAGATGGGACATGTGCTGTGTAAGCCCCTCCGGGAGATGGGACAGGTGCTGTGTGAAGTGTCCTCCGGGAGATGGGACATGTGCTGTGTGACCCCCTCCGGGACATGGGGCATGTGCTGTGTGAGCCCCTCCGGGAGATGAGACATGTGCTGTGTGAGCCCCTCCAGGAGATGGGACATGTGCTATGCGAGGGTCCTCCAGGAGATGGGATATCTGCTGTGTGAGGGTCGTCCCGGAGATGGGACATGTGCTGTGTTACCCCCTCCGGGACATGGGACATGTGCTGTGTGAGCCCCTCCGGCAGATGGAACATCTGCTCTGTGAGGGTCCTCCGAGAGATGGGGCATGTGTTTTGTGACCCCCTCCGGGAGATGGGACATGTGCTGTGTGAAGTGTCCTCCAGGAGATGGGACATGTGCTGTGTGACCCCCTCCGGGACATGGGACATGTGCTGTGTGAGCCCCTCCGAGAGATGGGACATGTGCTGTGTGAGCCCCTCCGGGAGCTGGGACATGTGCTGAGTGAGCCCCTCCAGGAGATGGGACATGTGCTATGCAAGGGTCCTCCAGGAGATGGGATATCTGCTGTGTGAGGGTCCTCCGGGAGATGGGACTTTTACTGTATGAGCGTCCTCTGGGAGATGGGACATGTGCTGTGTGAGGGTCGTCCGCGAGATGGGACATGTGCTGTGTGAGCCTCTCGGGGAGATGGGACATGTGGTGTGTGAGGGTCCTCCGGGAGATGGGACATGTGCTGTGTGAGCCCCCCCGTTAGCTGGGACATGTGCTGAGTGAGCCCCTCCAGTAGATGGGACATGTGCTATGCGAGGATCCTCCGGGATATGGGACTTGTGCTGTGGGAGGGTCCCCCGGGAGATGGGACATGTGCTGTGTGAGCCACTCCGGGAGCTAGGACATGGAGTGTGGGAGACCCTCCACGAGAGGGGACATGTGTTGTGTGAACCTCTCCCGGATATGGGACATGTGCAGTGTGAGTGTCCTCCAGGAGATGGGACATTTACTGTGTGAGGGTCCTCTGGGGGATGGGACATGTGCTGTGTGAGGGTCCTCCGGGAGATGGGACATTTACTGTGTGAGGGTCCTCTGGGGGATGGGACATGTGCTGTGTGAGGGTCCTCCGGGAGATGGGACATGTGCTGTGTGAGCCTCTCGGGGAGATGGGACATGTGGTGTGTGAGGGTCCTCCGGGAGATGGGACATGTGTTGTGTGAGGTTCCTCTGGGAGATGCGACATGTACTGCGTGAGGGTCCTCTGGGAGATGGGATATGTGCTGTGTGAGGGTCCTTCAGGAGATGGGACATGTGTTGTGTGAGGGTCCGCTGGGAGATGGGACATGTGCTGTGTGAGGGTCCTCCGGGAGATGGGACATGTGTTGTGTGATGGTCGTCTGGGAGAGGGGACATGTGCTGTGTGAGCACCTCTGGGAGATGGAACATGTGCTGTGTGAGGGTCCTCCGGGAGATGGGTACATATCCTGTGTGAGGGTCCGCCGGGAGATGGGACATGTGCTGTGTGAGGGTCCTCCGGGAGATGGGACAGGTGCTGTGTGAGGGTCCTCCAGTAAATGGGACATGTGCTGTGTGAGGGTTCTCCGGAAGATGGGACATGTGCTGTGTGAGGGTCTTCCGGGAGATGGGATATGTGCTGTGTGAGCCCCTCCGGGAGATGGGACATGTGCTGTGTGAGGGTCCTCCGGGACATGGGACATCTGCTGTGGAGTGGCCTCCAGGAGATCAGACATGTGCTGTGTCAGCCCCTCAGGGAGATGGGACATGTGCTGTGTAAGGGTCCTCCGGGAGATGGGACATGTGCTGTGGGAGGGCTCTCCAGGAGATGGGGCATGTGCTTTGTGACCCCCTCCGGGACATGGGACATGTGCTGTGTGAGCTCCTCCGGGAGATGGGACATGTGCTGTGTGAGCCCATCCGGGAGATGGGACATGTGCTGTGTGAAGTGTCCTCCGGGAGATGGGACATGTGCTGTGTGACCCCCTCCGGGACATGGGACATGTGCTGTGTGAGCCCCTCTGGGAGATGGGACATGTGCTGTGTGAGCCCCTCCGGGAACTGGGACATGTGCTGAGTGAGCCCCTCCAGGAGATGGGACATGTGCTATGCGAGGGTCCTCCGGGAGATGGGACTTGTGCTGTGGGAGGGTTCCCCGGGAGATGAGACATGTGCTGTGTGAGCCACTCCGGGAGATAGGACATGGACTGTGGGAGCCAATCCAGGAGAGGGGACATGTGCTGTGTGACTGTCCTCCGGGAGATGGGACATGTGTTGTGTGAAGGTCCTCTGGGAGATGGGACATGTGCTGTGTGAGTGTCCTCCGGGAGATGGGACATGTGCTGTGTGAGGGTCCTCCGGGAGATGGGACATGAGCTGTGTGAGCATCTCCGGGAGATGGGACATGTGGTGTGTGAAGGTCCTCCGGGAGATGGGACATGTGTTGTGTGAGCCTCTCGGGGAGATGGGACATGTGTTGTGCGAGGGTCCTCCGGGAGATGGGACATCTGCTGTGTGAGGGTCCTCTGGGAGATGGGGCATGTGCTTTGTGTCCCCCTCCAGGACATGGGACATGTGCTGTGTGAGCCCCTCCGGGAGATGGGACATGTGCTGTGTGAGCCCCTCCATGAGATGGGACATGTGCTGTGTGAAGTGTCTTCCGGGAGATGGGACACGTGCTGTGTGACCCCCTCCGGGACAGGGGACATGTGCTGTGTGAGCCACTCCGGGAGATGGGACATGTGCTGTGTGAGCCCCTCCGGGAGATGGGACATGTGCTGTGTGAGGGTCCTCCGGGACATGGGACATCTGCTGTGGGAGTGGCCTCCAGGAGATCAGACATGTGCTGTGTCAGCCCCTCAGGGAGATGGGACATGTGCTGTGTAAGGGTCCTCCGGGAGATGGGACATGTGCTGTGGGAGGGCTCTCCAGGAGATGTGGCATGTGCTTTGTGACCCCCTCCGGGACATGGGACATGTGCTGTGTGAGCTCCTCCGGGAGATGGGACATGTGCTGTGTGAGCCCATCCGGGAGATGGGACATGTGCTGTGTGAAGTGTCCTCCGGGAGATGGGACATGTGCTGTGTGACTCCCTCCGGGACATGGGACATGTGCTGTGTGAGCCCCTCTGGGAGATGGGACATGTGCTGTGTGAGCCCCTCCGGGAACTGGCACATGTGCTGAGTGAGCCCCTCCAGGAGATGGGACATGTGCTATGCGAGGGTCCTCCGGGAGATGGGACATCTGCTGTGTGAGGGTCCTCTGGGAGATGGGGCATGTGCTTTGTGTCCCCCTCCAGGACATGGGACATGTGCTGTGTGAGCCCCTCCGGGAGATGGGACATGTGCTGTGTGAGCCCCTCCATGAGATGGGACATGTGCTGTGTGAAGTGTCTTCCGGGAGATGGGACACGTGCTGTGTGACCCCCTCCGGGACAGGGGACATGTGCTGTGTGAGCCACTCCGGGAGATGGGACATGTGCTGTGTGAGCCCCTCCGGGAGATGGGACATGTGCTGTGTGAGGGTCCTCCGGGACATGGGACATCTGCTGTGGGAGTGGCCTCCAGGAGATCAGACATGTGCTGTGTCAGCCCCTCAGGGAGATGGGACATGTGCTGTGTAAGGGTCCTCCGGGAGATGGGACATGTGCTGTGGGAGGGCTCTCCAGGAGATGTGGCATGTGCTTTGTGACCCCCTCCGGGACATGGGACATGTGCTGTGTGAGCTCCTCCGGGAGATGGGACATGTGCTGTGTGAGCCCATCCGGGAGATGGGACATGTGCTGTGTGAAGTGTCCTCCGGGAGATGGGACATGTGCTGTGTGACCCCCTCCGGGACATGGGACATGTGCTGTGTGAGCCCCTCTGGGAGATGGGACATGTGCTGTGTGAGCCCCTCCGGGAACTGGCACATGTGCTGAGTGAGCCCCTCCAGGAGATGGGACATGTGCTATGCGAGGGTCCTCCGGGAGATGGGACTTGTGCTGTGGGAGGGTTCCCCGGGAGATGAGACATGTGCTGTGTGAGCCACTCCGGGAGATAGGACATGGACTGTGGGAGCCAATCCAGGAGAGGGGACATGTGCTGTGTGACTGTCCTCCGGGAGATGGGACATGTGTTGTGTGAAGGTCCTCTGGGAGATGGGACATGTGCTGTGTGAGTGTCCTCCGGGAGATGGGACATGTGCTGTGTGAGGGTCCTCCGGGAGATGGGACATGAGCTGTGTGAGCATCTCCGGGAGATGGGACATGTGATGTGTGAAGGTCCTCCGGGAGATGGGACATGTGTTGTGTGAGCCTCTCGGGGAGATGGGACATGTGTTGTGCGAGGGTCCTCCGGGAGATGGGACATCTGCTGTGTGAGGGTCCTCTGGGAGATGGGGCATGTGCTTTGTGTCCCCCTCCAGGACATGGGACATGTGCTGTGTGAGCCCCTCCGGGAGATGGGACATGTGCTGTGTGAGCCCCTCCAGGAGATGGGACATGTGCTGTGTGAAGTGTCCTCCGGGAGATGGGACACGTGCTGTGTGACCCCCTCCGGGACAGGGGACATGTGCTGTGTGAGCCACTCCGGGAGATGGGACATGTGCTGTGTGAGCCCCTCCGGGAGCTAGGACATGTGCTGAGTGAGCCCCTCCAGGAGATAGGACATGGACTGTGGCAGCCCCTCCAGGAGAGGGGACAGGTGCTGTGTGAGCCCCTCCCGGATATGGGAGATGTGCTGTGTGAGTGTCCTCCGGGAGATGGGACATGTTCTGTTTGAGGGTCCTCCGGGAGATGGGACATGTGCTGTGTGAGCCTCTCCGGGAGATGGGACATGTGTTGTGTGAGGGTCCTCTGGGAGATGGGACATGTTCTGTGTGAGGGTCCTCCGGGAGATGGGACATGTGCTGTGTGAGCCTCTCCGGGAGATGGGACATGTGGTGTGTGAGGGTCCTCCGGGTGGTGGGACATTTGTTGTGTGAGGGTCCTCTGGGAGATGGGACATGCACTGCGTGAGGGTCCTCTGGGCGATGGGACATGTGCTGTGTGAGGGTCCTCCGGGAGATTGGACATGTGTTGTGTGAGGGTCCTCCGGGAGATGGGACATGTGCTGTGGGAGGCCCCTCCAGGAGATGGGGCATGTGCTTTGTGACCCCCTCCGGGACATGGGACATGTGCTGTGTGAGCTCCTCCGGGAGATGGGACATGTTCTGTGTGAGGGTCCTCCGGGAGATCGGACATGTGCTATGCGAGGGTCCTCCGGGAGATGGGATATGTGCTGTGTGAGCCACTCCGGGAGATAGGACATGTGCTGTGTGAGTGTCCACCGGGAGATGGGACATGTGCTGTGTGAGGGTACTCCGAGAGATGGGACTTAACTGTATGAGCGTCCTCTGGGAGATGGGACATGTTGCTGTGTGAGGGTCGTCCGCGAGATGGGACATGTGCTGTGTGAGCCTCTCGGGGAGATGGGACATGTGGTGTGTGAGGGTCCTCCGGGAGATGGGACATGTGCTGTGTGAGCCCCCCCGTGAGCTGGGACATGTGCTGAGTGAGCCCCTCCAGTAGATGGGACATGTGCTATGCGAGGATCCTCCGGGAGATGGGACTTGTGCTGTGGGAGGGTCCCCCGGGAGATGGGACATGTGCTGTGTGAGCCACTCCGGGAGCTAGGACATGGAGTGTGGGAGACCCTCCACGAGAGTGGACATGTGTTGTGTGAACCTCTCCCGGATATGGGACATGTGCAGTGTGAGTGTCCTCCAGGAGATGGGACATTTACTGTGTGAGGGTCCTCTGGGGGATGGGACATGTGCTGTGTGAGGGTCCTCCGGGAGATGGGACATTTACTGTGTGAGGGTCCTCTGGGGGATGGGACATGTGCTGTGTGAGGGTCCTCCGGGAGATGGGACATGTGCTGTGTGAGCCTCTCGGGGAGATGGGACATGTGGTGTGTGAGGGTCCTCCGGGAGATGGGACATGTGTTGTGTGAGGTTCCTCTGGGAGATGCGACATGTACTGCGTGAGGGTCCTCTGGGAGATGGGATATGTGCTGTGTGAGGGTCCTTCAGGAGATGGGACATGTGTTGTGTGAGGGTCCGCTGGGAGATGGGACATGTGCTGTGTGAGGGTCCTCCGGGAGATGGGACATGTGTTGTGTGATGGTCGTCTGGGAGAGGGGACATGTGCTGTGTGAGCACCTCTGGGAGATGGAACATGTGCTGTGTGAGGGTCCTCCGGGAGATGGGTACATATCCTGTGTGAGGGTCCGCCGGGAGATGGGACATGTGCTGTGTGAGGGTCCTCCGGGAGATGGGACAGGTGCTGTGTGAGGGTCCTCCAGTAAATGGGACATGTGCTGTGTGAGGGTTCTCCGGAAGATGGGACATGTGCTGTGTGAGGGTCTTCCGGGAGATGGGACATGTGCTGTGTGAGCCCCTCCGGGAGATGGGACATGTGCTGTGTGAGGGTCCTCCGGGACATGGGACATCTGCTGTGGAGTGGCCTCCAGGAGATCAGACATGTGCTGTGTCAGCCCCTCAGGGAGATGGGACATGTGCTGTGTAAGGGTCCTCCGGGAGATGGGACATGTGCTGTGGGAGGGCTCTCCAGGAGATGGGGCATGTGCTTTGTGACCCCCTCCGGGACATGGGACATGTGCTGTGTGAGCTCCTCCGGGAGATGGGACATGTGCTGTGTGAGCCCATCCGGGAGATGGGACATGTGCTGTGTGAAGTGTCCTCCGGGAGATGGGACATGTGCTGTGTGACCCCCTCCGGGACATGGGACATGTGCTGTGTGCGCCCCTCTGGGAGATGGGACATGTGCTGTGTGAGCCCCTCCGGGAACTGGGACATGTGCTGAGTGAGCCCCTCCAGGAGATGGGACATGTGCTATGCGAGGGTCCTCCGGGAGATGGGACTTGTGCTGTGGGAGGGTTCCCCGGGAGATGAGACATGTGCTGTGTGAGCCACTCCGGGAGATAGGACATGGACTGTGGGAGCCAATCCAGGAGAGGGGACATGTGCTGTGTGACTGTCCTCCGGCAGATGGGACATGTGTTGTGTGAAGGTCCTCTGGGAGATGGGACATGTGCTGTGTGAGTGTCCTCCGGGAGATGGGACATGTGCTGTGTGAGGGTCCTCCGGGAGATGGGACATGAGCTGTGTGAGCATCTCCGGGAGATGGGACATGTGGTGTGTGAAGGTCCTCCGGGAGATGGGACATGTGTTGTGTGAGCCTCTCGGGGAGATGGGACATGTGTTGTGCGAGGGTCCTCCGGGAGATGGGACATCTGCTGGGTGAGGGTCCTCTGGGAGATGGGGCATGTGCTTTGTGTCCCCCTCCAGGACATGGGACATGTGTTGTGCGAGGGTCCTCCGGGAGATGGGACATCTGCTGGGTGAGGGTCCTCTGGGAGATGGGGCATGTGCTTTGTGTCCCCCTCCAGGACATGGGACATGTGCTGTGTGAGCCCCTCCGGGAGATGGGACATGTGCTGTGTGAGCCCCTCCAGGAGATGGGACATGTGCTGTGTGAAGTGTCTTCCGGGAGATGGGACACGTGCTGTGTGACCCCCTCCGGGACAGGGGACATGTGCTGTGTGAGCCACTCCGGGAGATGGGACATGTGCTGTGTGAGCCCCTCCGGGAGATGGGACATGTGCTGTGTGAGGGTCCTCCGGGACATGGGACATCTGCTGTGGGAGTGGCCTCCAGGAGATCAGACATATGCTGTGTCAGCCCCTCAGGGAGATGGGACATGTGCTGTGTAAGGGTCCTCCGGGAGATGGGACATGTGCTGTGGGAGGGCTCTCCAGGAGATGGGGCATGTGCTTTGTGACCCCCTCCGGGACATGGGACATGTGCTGTGTGAGCTCCTCCGGGAGATGGGACATGTGCTGTGTGAGCCCATCCGGGAGATGGGACATGTGCTGTGTGAAGTGTCCTCCGGGAGATGGGACATGTGCTGTGTGACCCCCTCCGGGACATGGGACATGTGCTGTGTGAGCCCCTCTGGGAGATGGGACATGTGCTGTGTGAGCCCCTCCGGGAACTGGGACATGTGCTGAGTGAGCCCCTCCAGGAGATGGGACATGTGCTATGCGAGGGTCCTCCGGGAGATGGGACTTGTGCTGTGGGAGGGTTCCCCGGGAGATGAGACATGTGCTGTGTGAGCCACTCCGGGAGATAGGACATGGACTGTGGGAGCCAATCCAGGAGAGGGGACATGTGCTGTGTGACTGTCCTCCGGGAGATGGGACATGTGTTGTGTGAAGGTCCTCTGGGAGATGGGACATGTGCTGTGTGAGTGTCCTCCGGGAGATGGGACATGTGCTGTGTGAGGGTCCTCCGGGAGATGGGACATGAGCTGTGTGAGCATCTCCGGGAGATGGGACATGTGGTGTGTGAAGGTCCTCCGGGAGATGGGACATGTGTTGTGTGAGCCTCTCGGGGAGATGGGACATGTGTTGTGCGAGGGTCCTCCGGGAGATGGGACATCTGCTGTGTGAGGGTCCTCTGGGAGATGGGGCATGTGCTTTGTGTCCGCCTCCAGGACATGGGACATGTGCTGTGTGAGCCCCTCCGGGAGATGGGACATGTGCTGTGTGAGCCCCTCCAGGAGCTAGGACATGTGCTGAGTGAGCCCCTCCAGGAGATAGGACATGGACTGTGGCAGCCCCTCCAGGAGAGGGGACAGGTGCTGTGTGAGCCCCTCCCGGATATGGGAGATGTGCTGTGTGAGTGTCCTCCGGGAGATGGGACATGTTCTGTTTGAGGGTCCTCCGGGAGATGGGACATGTGCTGTGTGAGCCTCTCCGGGAGATGGGACATGTGTTGTGTGAGGGTCCTCTGGGAGATGGGACATGTTCTGTGTGAGGGTCCTCCGGGAGATGGGACATGTGCTGTGTGAGCCTCTCCGGGAGATGGGACATGTGGTGTGTGAGGGTCCTCCGGGTGGTGGGACATTTGTTGTGTGAGGGTCCTCTGGGAGATGGGACATGCACTGCGTGAGGGTCCTCTGGGCGATGGGACATGTGCTGTGTGAGGGTCCTCCGGGAGATTGGACATGTGTTGTGTGAGGGTCCTCCGGGAGATGGGACATGTGCTGTGGGAGGCCCCTCCAGGAGATGGGGCATGTGCTTTGTGACCCCCTCCGGGACATGGGACATGTGCTGTGTGAGCTCCTCCGGGAGATGGGACATGTTCTGTGTGAGGGTCCTCCGGGAGATGGGACATGTTCTGTGTGAGGGTCCTCCGGGAGATGGGACATGTGCTGTGTGAGACTCTCCGGGAGATGGGACATGTGGTGTGTGAGGGTCCTCCGGGAGATGGGACATGTGTTGTGTGAGGGTCCTCTGGGAGATGGGACATGCACTGCGTGATGGTCCTCTGGGCGATGGGACATGTGCTGTGTGAGGGTCATCCGGGAGATTGGACATGTGTTGTGTGAGGGTCGTCTGGGAGATGGAACATGTGCTGTGTGAGGGTCCTCCGGTAGATGGGACATATCGTGTTTGAGGGTCTGCCGGGAGATGGGACATGTGCTGTGTGAGGCTCCTCCGGGAGATGGGACAAGTGCTGTGTGAGGGTCCTCCAGTAGATGGGATATGTGCTGTGTGAGGGTCCTCCGGGAGATGGGACATGTGCTGTGTCAGCCCCTCAGGGAGATGGGACATGTGCTGTGTAAGGGTCCTCCGGGAGATGGGACATGTGCTGTGGGAGGGGCCTCCTGGAGAATGGGCATGTGTTTTGTGACCCCCTCCGGAAAATGGTACATGTGCTGTGTGAGCCCCTCCGGGAGATGGGACATGTGCTGTGTGAGCCCCTCCGGGAGATGGGACACGTGCTGTGTGAAGTGTCCTCCGGGAGATGGGACATGTGCTGTGTGACCCCCTCCGAGACATGGGACATGTGCTGTGTGAGCCCCTCCGGGAGATCGGACATGTGCTATGTGAGGGTCCTCCGGGAGATGGGACTTGTGTTGTAGGAGGGTCCCCCGGGAGTTGGGATATGTGCTGTGTGAGCCACTCCGGGAGATAGGACATATGCTGTGTGAGTGTCCACCGGGAGATGGGACATGTGCTGTGTGAGGGTACTCCGAGAGATGGGACTTAACTGTATGAGCGTCCTCTGGGAGATGGGACATGTGCTGTGTGAGGGTCGTCCGTGAGATGGGACATGTGCTGTGTGAGCCTCTCGGGGAGATGGGACATGTGGTGTGTGAGGGTCCTCCGGGAGATGGGACATGTGCTGTGTGAGCCCCTCCGTGAGCTGGGACATGTGCTGAGTGAGCCCCTCCAGTAGATGGGACATGTGCTATGCGAGGATCCTCCGGGAGATGGGACTTGTGTTGTGGGAGGGTCCCCTGGGAGATGGGACATGTGCTGTGTGAGCCACTCCGGGAGCTAGGACATGGAGTGTGGGAGACCCTCCACGAGAGGGGACATGTGTTGTGTGAACCTCTCCCGGATATGGGACATGTGCAGTGTGAGTGTCCTCCAGGAGATGGGACATTTACTGTGTGAGGGTCCTCTGGGGGATGGGACATGTGCTGTGTGAGGGTCCTCCGGGAGATGGGACATTTACTGTGTGAGGGTCCTCTGGGGGATGGGACATGTGCTGTGTGAGGGTCCTCCGGGAGATGGGACATGTGCTGTGTGAGCCTCTCGGGGAGATGGGACATGTGGTGTGTGAGGGTCCTCCGGGAGATGGGACATGTGTTGTGTGAGGTTCCTCTGGGAGATGGGACATGTACTGCGTGAGGGTCCTCTGGGAGATGGGATATGTGCTGTGTGAGGGTCCTTCAGGAGATGGGACATGTGTTGTGTGAGGGTCCGCTGGGAGATGGGACATGTGCTGTGTGAGGGTCCTCCGGGAGATGGGACATGTGTTGTGTGATGGTCGTCTGGGAGAGGGGACATGTGCTGTGTGAGCACCTCTGGGAGATGGAACATGTGCTGTGTGAGGGTCCTCCGGGAGATGGGTACATATCCTGTGTGAGGGTCCGCCGGGAGATGGGACATGTGCTGTGTGAGGGTCCTCCGGGAGATGGGACAGGTGCTGTGTGAGGGTCCTCCAGTAAATGGGACATGTGCTGTATGAGGGTTCTCCGGAAGATGGGACATGTGCTGTGTGAGGGTCATCCGGGAGATGGGACATGTGCTGTGTGAGCCCCTCCGGGAGATGGGACATGTGCTGTGTGAGGGTCCTCCGGGACATGGGACATCTGCTGTGGGAGTGGCCTCCAGGAGCTCAGACATGTGCTGTGTCAGCCCCTCAGGGAGATGGGACATGTGCTGTGTAAGGGTCCTCCGGGAGATGGGACATGTGCTGTGGGAGGGCTCTCCAGGAGATGGGGCATGTGCTTTGTGACCCCCTCCGGGACATGGGACATGTGCTGTGTGAGCTCCTCCGGGAGATGGGACATGTGCTGTGTGAGCCCATCCGGGAGATGGGACATGTGCTGTGTGACCCACTCCGGGACATGGGACATGTGCTGTGTGAGCCCCTCTGGGAGATGGGACATGTGCTGTGTGAGCCCCTCCGGGAACTGGGACATGTGCTAAGTGAGCCCCTCCAGGAGATGGGACATGTGCTATGCGAGGGTCCTCCGGGAGATGGGACTTGTGCTGTGGGAGGGTTCCCCGGGAGATGAGACATGTGCTGTGTGAGCCACTCCGGGAGATAGGACATGGACTGTGGGAGCCAATCCAGGAGAGGGGACATGTGCTGTGTGACTGTCCTCCGGGAGATGGGACATGTGTTGTGTGAAGGTCCTCTGGGAGATGGGACATGTGCTGTGTGAGTGTCCTCCGGGAGATGGGACATGTGCTGTGTGAGGGTCCTCCGGGAGATGGGACATGAGCTGTGTGAGCATCTCCGGGAGATGGGACATGTGGTGTGTGAAGGTCCTCCGGGAGATGGGACATGTGTTGTGTGAGCCTCTCGGGTAGATGGGACATGTGTTGTGCGAGGGTCCTCCGGGAGATGGGACATCTGCTGTGTGAGGGTCCTCTGGGAGATGGGGCATGTGCTTTGTGTCCCCCTCCAGGACATGGGACATGTGCTGTGTGAGCCCCTCCGGGAGATGGGACATGTGCTGTGTGAGCCCCTCCAGGAGATGGGACATGTGCTGTGTGAAGTGTCCTCCGGGAGATGGGACACGTGCTGTGTGACCCCCTCCGGGACAGGGGACATGTGCTGTGTGAGCCACTCCGGGAGATGGGACATGTGCTGTGTGAGCCCCTCTGGGAGATGGGACATGTGCTGTGTGAGGGTCCTCCGGGACATGGGACATCTGCTGTGGGAGTGGCCTCCAGGAGATCAGACATGTGCTGTGTCAGCCCCTCAGGGAGATGGGACATGTGCTGTGTAAGGGTCCTCCGGGAGATGGGACATGTGCTGTGGGAGGGCTCTCCAGGAGATGGGGCATGTGCTTTGTGACCCCCTCCGGGACATGGGACATGTGCTGTGTGAGCTCCTCCGGGAGATGGGACATGTGCTGTGTGAGCCCATCCGGGAGATGGGACATGTGCTGTGTGAAGTGTCCTCCGGGAGATGGGACATGTGCTGTGTGAGCCCCTCTGGGAGATGGGACATGTGCTGTGTGAGCCCCTCCGGGAACTGGGACATGTGCTGAGTGAGCCCCTCCAGGAGATGGGACATGTGCTATGCGAGGGTCCTCCGGGAGATGGGACTTGTGCTGTGGGAGGGTTCCCCGGGAGATGAGACATGTGCTGTGTGAGCCACTCCGGGAGATAGGACATGGACTGTGGGAGCCAATCCAGGAGAGGGGACATGTGCTGTGTGACTGTCCTCCGGGAGATGGGACATGTGTTGTGTGAAGGTCCTCTGGGAGATGGGACATGTGCTGTGTGAGTGTCCTCCGGGAGATGGGACATGTGCTGTGTGAGGGTCCTCCGGGAGATGGGACATGAGCTGTGTGAGCATCTCCGGGAGATGGGACATGTGGTGTGTGAAGGTCCTCCGGGAGATGGGACATGTGTTGTGTGAGCCTCTCGGGGAGATGGGACATGTGTTGTGCGAGGGTCCTCCGGGAGATGGGACATCTGCTGTGTGAGGGTCCTCTGGGAGATGGGGCATGTGCTTTGTGTCCCCCTCCAGGACATGGGACATGTGCTGTGTGAGCCCCTCCGGGAGATGGGACATGTGCTGTGTGAGCCCCTCCAGGAGATGGGACATGTGCTGTGTGAAGTGTCCTCCGGGAGATGGGACACGTGCTGTGTGACCCCCTCCGGGACAGGGGACATGTGCTGTGTGAGCCACTCCGGGAGATGGGACATGTGCTGTGTGAGCCCCTCCGGGAGCTAGGACATGTGCTGAGTGAGCCCCTCCAGGAGATAGGACATGGACTGTGGCAGCCCCTCCAGGAGAGGGGACATGTGCTGTGTGAGCCCCTCCCGGATATGGGAGATGTGCTGTGTGAGTGTCCTCCGGGAGATGGGACATGTTCTGTTTGAGGGTCCTCCGGGAGATGGGACATGTGCTGTGTGAGCCTCTCCGGGAGATGGGACATGTGTTGTGTGAGGGTCCTCTGGGAGATGGGACATGTTCTGTGTGAGGGTCCTCCGGGAGATGGGACATGTGCTGTGTGAGCCTCTCCGGGAGATGGGACATGTGGTGTGTGAGGGTCCTCCGGGTGGTGGGACATTTGTTGTGTGAGGGTCCTCTGGAAGATGGGACATGCACTGCGTGAGGGTCCTCTGGGCGATGGGACATGTGCTGTGTGAGGGTCCTCCGGGAGATTGGACATGTGTTGTGTGAGGGTCCTCCGGGAGATGGGACATGTGCTGTGGGAGGCCCCTCCAGGAGATGGGGCATGTGCTTTGTGACCCCCTCCGGGACATGGGACATGTGCTGTGTGAGCTCCTCCGGGAGATGGGACATGTTCTGTGTGAGGGTCCTCCGGGAGATGGGACATGTTCTGTGTGAGGGTCCTCCGGGAGATGGGACATGTGCTGTGTGAGACTCTCCGGGAGATGGGACATGTGGTGTGTGAGGGTCCTCCGGGAGATGGGACATGTGTTGTGTGAGGGTCCTCTGGGAGATGGGACATGCACTGCATGATGGTCCTCTGGGCGATGGGACATGTGCTGTGTGAGGGTCCTCCGGGAGATTGGACATGTGTTGTGTGAGGGTCGTCTGGGAGATGGAACATGTGCTGTGTGAGCACCTCTGGGAGATGGAACATGTGCTGTGTGAGGGTCCTCCGGTAGATGGGACATATCGTGTTTGAGGGTCTGCCGTGAGATGGGACATGTGCTGTGTGAGGCTCCTCCTGGAGATGGGACAAGTGCTGTGTGAGGGTCCTCCAGTAGATGGGACATGTGCTGTGTGAGTGTCCTCCGGGAGATGGGACATGTGCTGTGTCAACCCCTCCGGGAGATGGGACATGTGCTGTGTAAGGGTCCTCCGGGAGATGGGACATGTGCTGTGGGAGGGGCCTCCAGGAGATTGGGCATGTGTTTTGTGACCCCCTCCGGAAAATGGGACATGTGCTGTGTGAGCCCCTCCGGGAGATGGGACACGTGCTGTGTGAAGTGTCCTCCGGGAGATGGGACATGTGCTGTGTGACCCCCTCCGAGACATGGGACATGTGCTGTGTGAGCCCCTCCGGGAGATCGGACATGTGCTATGCGAGGGTCCTCCGGGAGATGGGACTTGTGCTGTGTGAGTGTCCACCGGGAGATGGGACATGTGCTGTGTGAGGGTACTCCGAGAGATGGGACTTAACTGTATGAGCGTCCTCTGGGAGATGGGACATGTACTGTGTGAGCCACTCCGAGAGATGGGACATGTGCTGTGCGAGAATACTCCGGGAGATGGGACATGTGCTGTGTGAGCCCCTCCGGGAATTGGGACATGTGCTGTGCGAGCCCCTCCGGGAGATGGGACATGTGCTGTGTGATCCCTTCTCGGAGATGGGTCATGTGCTGTGTGAGGGTTCCTCCGGGAGCTGGGACATGTGCTGTGTGAGGGTCCTCCGTGGAATGGGACATGTGCTGTGTGAGGGTCCTCCTGGAGATGGGACATGTGCTGTGTGAGCCACTCCAAGAGATGGGACATGTGCTGTGTGAGGGTCCTCCGGGAGATGGGACATGTGCTGTGCGAGAATACTCCTGGAGATGGGACATGTAATGTATGAGTCCCTCTGGGAGATCAGACATGTGCTGTGTCAGCCCCTCAGGGAGATGGGACATGTGCTGTGTAAGGGTCCTCCGGGAGATGGGACATGTGCTGTGGGAGGGCTCTCCAGGAGATGGGGCATGTGCTTTGTGACCCCCTCCGGGACATGGGACATGTGCTGTGTGAGCTCCTCCGGGAGATGGGACATGTGCTGTGTGAGCCCATCCGGGAGATGGGACATGTGCTGTGTGAAGTGTCCTCCGGGAGATGGGACATGTGCTGTGTGACCCCCTCCGGGACATGGGACATGTGCTGTGTGAGCCCCTCTGGGAGATGGGACATGTGCTGTGTGAGCCCCTCCGGGAACTGGGACATGTGCTGAGTGAGCCCCTCCAGGAGATGGGACATGTGCTATGCGAGGGTCCTCCGGGAGATGGGACTTGTGCTGTGGGAGGGTTCCCCGGGAGATGAGACATGTGCTGTGTGAGCCACTCCGGGAGATAGGACATGGATTGTGGGAGCCAATCCAGGAGAGGGGACATGTGCTGTGTGACTGTCCTCCGGGAGATGGGACATGTGTTGTGTGAAGGTCCTCTGGGAGATGGGACATGTGCTGTGTGAGTGTCCTCCGGGAGATGGGACATGTGCTGTGTGAGGGTCCTCCGGGAGATGGGACATGAGCTGTGTGAGCATCTCCGGGAGATGGGACATGTGGTGTGTGAAGGTCCTCCGGGAGATGGGACATGTGTTGTGTGAGCCTCTCGGGGAGATGGGACATGTGTTGTGCGAGGGTCCTCCGGGAGATGGGACATCTGTTGTGTGAGGGTCCTCTGGGAGATGGGGCATGTGCTTTGTGTCCCCCTCCAGGACATGGGACATGTGCTGTGTGAGCCCCTCCGGGAGATGGGACATGTGCTGTGTGAGCCCCTCCAGGAGATGGGACATGTGCTGTGTGAAGTGTCCTCCGGGAGATGGGACACGTGCTGTGTGACCCCCTCCGGGACAGGGGACATGTGCTGTGTGAGCCACTCCGGGAGATGGGACATGTGCTGTGTGAGCCCCTCCGGGAGATGGGACATGTGCTGTGTGAGGGTCCTCCGGGACATGGGACATCTGCTGTGGGAGTGGCCTCCAGGAGATCAGACATGTGCTGTGTCAGCCCCTCAGGGAGATGGGACATGTGCTGTGTAAGGGTCCTCCGGGAGATGGGACATGTGCTGTGGGAGGGCTCTCCAGGAGATGGGGCATGTGCTTTGTGACCCCCTCCGGGACATGGGACATGTGCTGTGTGAGCTCCTCCGGGAGATGGGACATGTGCTGTGTGAGCCCATCCGGGAGATGGGACATGTGCTGTGTGAAGTGTCCTCCGGGAGATGGGACATGTGCTGTGTGACCCCCTCCGGGACATGGGACATGTGCTGTGTGAGCCCCTCTGGGAGTAGGGACATGTGCTGTGTGAGCCCCTCCGGGAACTGGGACAGGTGCTGAGTGAGCCCCTCCAGGAGATGGGACATGTGCTATGCGAGGGTCCTCCGGGAGATAGGACATGGACTGTGGGAGCCAATCCAGGAGAGGGGACATGTGCTGTGTGACTGTCCTCCGGGAGATGGGACATGTGTTGTGTGAAGGTCCTCTGGGAGATGGGACATGTGCTGTGTGAGTGTCCTCCGGGAGATGGGACATGTGCTGTGTGAGGGTCCTCCGGGAGATGGGACATGAGCTGTGTGAGCATCTCCGGGAGATGGGACATGTGGTGTGTGAAGGTCCTCCGGGAGATGGGACATGTGTTGTGTGAGCCTCTCGGGGAGATGGGACATGTGTTGTGCGAGGGTCCTCCGGGAGATGGGACATCTGCTGTGTGAGGGTCCTCTGGGAGATGGGGCATGTGCTTTGTGTCCCCCTCCAGGACATGGGACATGTGCTGTGTGAGCCCCTCCGGGAGATGGGACATGTGCTGTGTGAGCCCCTCCAGGAGATGGGACATGTGCTGTGTGAAGTGTCCTCCGGGAGATGGGACACGTGCTGTGTGACCCCCTCCGGGACAGGGGACATGTGCTGTGTGAGCCACTCCGGGAGATGGGACATGTGCTGTGTGAGCCCCTCCGGGAGCTAGGACATGTGCTGAGTGAGCCCCTCCAGGAGATAGGACATGGACTGTGGCAGCCCCTCCAGGAGAGGGGACAGGTGCTGTGTGAGCCCCTCCCGGATATGGGAGATGTGCTGTGTGAGTGTCCTCCGGGAGATGGGACATGTTCTGTTTGAGGGTCCTCCGGGAGATGGGACATGTGCTGTGTGAGCCTCTCCGGGAGATGGGACATGTGTTGTGTGAGGGTCCTCTGGGAGATGGGACATGTTCTGTGTGAGGGTCCTCCGGGAGATGGGACATGTGCTGTGTGAGCCTCTCCGGGAGATGGGACATGTGGTGTGTGAGGGTCCTCCGGGTGGTGGGACATTTGTTGTGTGAGGGTCCTCTGGGAGATGGGACATGCACTGCGTGAGGGTCCTCTGGGCAATGGGACATGTGCTGTGTGAGGGTCCTCCGGGAGATTGGACATGTGTTGTGTGAGGGTCCTCCGGGAGATGGGACATGTGCTGTGGGAGGCCCCTCCAGGAGATGGGGCATGTGCTTTGTGACCCCCTCCGGGACATGGGACATGTGCTGTGTGAGCTCCTCCGGGAGATGGGACATGTTCTGTGTGAGGGTCCTCCGGGAGATGGGACATGTTCTGTGTGAGGGTCCTCCGGGAGATGGGACATGTGCTGTGTGAGACTCTCCGGGAGATGGGACATGTGGTGTGTGAGGGTCCTCCGGGAGATGGGACATGTGTTGTGTGAGGGTCCTCTGGGAGATGGGACATGCACTGCGTGATGGTCCTCTGGGCGATGGGACATGTGCTGTGTGAGGGTCCTCCGGGAGATTGGACATGTGTTGTGTGAGGGTCGTCTGGGAGATGGAACATGTGCTGTGTGTGCACCTCTGGGAGATGGAACATGTGCTGTGTGAGGGTCCTCCGGTAGATGGGACATATCGTGTTTGAGGGTCTGCCGGGAGATGGGACATGTGCTGTGTGAGGCTCCTCCGGGAGATGGGACAAGTGCTGTGTGAGGGTCCTCCAGTAGATGGGACATGTGCTGTGTGAGGGTCCTCCGGGAGATGGGACATGTGCTGTGTCAACCCCTCCGGGAGATGGGACATGTGCTGTGTAAGGGTCCTCCGGGAGATGGGACATGTGCTGTGGGAGGGGCCTCCAGGAGATTGGGCATGTGTTTTGTGACCCCCTCCGGAAAATGGGACATGTGCTGTGTGAGCCCCTCCGGGAGATGGGACATGTGCTGTGTGAGCCCCTCCGGGAGATGGGACACGTGCTGTGTGAAGTGTCCTCCGGGAGATGGGACATGTGCTGTGTGACCCCCTCCGAGACATGGGACATGTGCTGTGTGAGCCCCTCCGGGAGATCGGACATGTGCTATGCGAGGGTCCTCCGGGAGATGGGACTTGTGCTGTGTGAGTGTCCACCGGGAGATGGGACATGTGCTGTGTGAGGGTACTCCGAGAGATGGGACTTAACTGTATGAGCGTCCTCTGGGAGATGGGACATGTACTGTGTGAGCCACTCCGAGAGATGGGACATGTGCTGTGCGAGAATACTCCGGGAGATGGGACATGTGCTGTGTGAGCCCCTCCGGGAATTGGGACATGTGCTGTGCGAGCCCCTCCGGGAGATGGGACATGTGCTGTGTGATCCCTTCTCGGAGATGGGTCATGTGCTGTGTGAGGGTTCCTCCGGGAGATGGGACATGTGCTGTGTGAGGGTCCTCCGTGGAATGGGACATGTGCTGTGTGAGGGTCCTCCTGGAGATGGGACATGTGCTGTGTGAGCCACTCCAAGAGATGGGACATGTGCTGTGTGAGGGTCCTCCGGGAGATGGGACATGTGCTGTGCGAGAATACTCCTGGAGATGGGACATGTAATGTATGAGTCCCTCTGGGAGATTAGACATGTGCTGTGTCAGCCCCTCAGGGAGATGGGACATGTGCTGTGTAAGGGTCCTCCGGGAGATGGGACATGTGCTGTGGGAGGGCTCTCCAGGAGATGGGGCATGTGCTTTGTGACCCCCTCCGGGACATGGGAAATGTGCTGTGTGAGCTCCTCCGGGAGATGGGACATGTGCTGTGTGAGCCCATCCGGGAGATGGGACATGTGCTGTGTGAAGTGTCCTCCGGGAGATGGGACATGTGCTGTGTGACCCCCTCCGGGACATGGGACATGTGCTGTGTGAGCCCCTCTGGGAGATGGGACATGTGCTGTGTGAGCCCCTCCGGGAACTGGGACATGTGCTGAGTGAGCCCCTCCAGGAGATGGGACATGTGCTATGCGAGGGTCCTCCGGGAGATGGGACTTGTGCTGTGGGAGGGTTCCCCGGGAGATGAGACATGTGCTGTGTGAGCCACTCCGGGAGATAGGACATGGATTGTGGGAGCCAATCCAGGAGAGGGGACATGTGCTGTGTGACTGTCCTCCGGGAGATGGGACATGTGTTGTGTGAAGGTCCTCTGGGAGATGGGACATGTGCTGTGTGAGTGTCCTCCGGGAGATGGGACATGTGCTGTGTGAGGGTCCTCCGGGAGATGGGACATGAGCTGTGTGAGCATCTCCGGGAGATGGGACATGTGGTGTGTGAAGGTCCTCCGGGAGATGGGACATGTGTTGTGTGAGCCTCTCGGGGAGATGGGACATGTGTTGTGCGAGGGTCCTCCGGGAGATGGGACATCTGTTGTGTGAGGGTCCTCTGGGAGATGGGGCATGTGCTTTGTGTCCCCCTCCAGGACATGGGACATGTGCTGTGCGAGCCCCTCCGGGAGATGGGACATGTGCTGTGTGAGCCCCTCCAGGAGATGGGACATGTGCTGTGTGAAGTGTCCTCCGGGAGATGGGACACGTGCTGTGTGACCCCCTCCGGGACAGGGGACATGTGCTGTGTGAGCCACTCCGGGAGATGGGACATGTGCTGTGTGAGCCCCTCCGGGAGATGGGACATGTGCTGTGTGAGGGTCCTCCGGGACATGGGACATCTGCTGTGGGAGTGGCCTCCAGGAGATCAGACATGTGCTGTGTCAGCCCCTCAGGGAGATGGGACATGTGCTGTGTAAGGGTCCTCCGGGAGATGGGACATGTGCTGTGGGAGGGCTCTCCAGGAGATGGGGCATGTGCTTTGTGACCCCCTCCGGGACATGGGACATGTGCTGTGTGAGCTCCTCCGGGAGATGGGACATGTGCTGTGTGAGCCCATCCGGGAGATGGGACATGTGCTGTGTGAAGTGTCCTCCGGGAGATGGGACATGTGCTGTGTGACCCCCTCCGGGACATGGGACATGTGCTGTGTGAGCCCCTCTGGGAGATGGGACATGTGCTGTGTGAGCCCCTCCGGGAACTGGGACATGTGCTGAGTGAGCCCCTCCAAGAGATGGGACATGTGCTATGCGAGGGTCCTCCGGGAGATAGGACATGGACTGTGGGAGCCAATCCAGGAGAGGGGACATGTGCTGTGTGACTGTCCTCCGGGAGATGGGACATGTGTTGTGTGAAGGTCCTCTGGGAGATGGGACATGTGCTGTGTGAGTGTCCTCCGGGAGATGGGACATGTGCTGTGTGAGGGTCCTCCGGGAGATGGGACATGAGCTGTGTGAGCATCTCCGGGAGATGGGACATGTGGTGTGTGAAGGTCCTCCGGGAGATGGGACATGTGTTGTGTGAACCTCTCGGGGAGATGGGACATGTGTTGTGCGAGGGTCCTCCGGGAGATGGGACATCTGCTGTGTGAGGGTCCTCTGGGAGATGGGGCATGTGCTTTGTGTCCCCCTCCAGGACATGGGACATGTGCTGTGTGAGCCCCTCCGGGAGATGGGACATGTGCTGTGTGAGCCCCTCCAGGAGATGGGACATGTGCTGTGTGAAGTGTCCTCCGGGAGATGGGACACGTGCTGTGTGACCCCCTCCGGGACAGGGGACATGTGCTGTGTGAGCCACTCCGGGAGATGGGACATGTGCTGTGTGAGCCCCTCCGGGAGCTAGGACATGTGCTGAGTGAGCCCCTCCAGGAGATAGGACATGGACTGTGGCAGCCCCTCCAGGAGAGGGGACAGGTGCTGTGTGAGCCCCTCCCGGATATGGGAGATGTGCTGTGTGAGTGTCCTCCGGGAGATGGGACATGTTCTGTTTGAGGGTCCTCCGGGAGATGGGACATGTGCTGTGTGAGCCTCTCCGGGAGATGGGACATGTGTTGTGTGAGGGTCCTCTGGGAGATGGGACATGTTCTGTGTGAGGGTCCTCCGGGAGATGGGACATGTGCTGTGTGAGCCTCTCCGGGAGATGGGACATGTGGTGTGTGAGGGTCCTCCGGGTGGTGGGACATTTGTTGTGTGAGGGTCCTCTGGGAGATGGGACATGCACTGCGTGAGGGTCCTCTGGGCAATGGGACATGTGCTGTGTGAGGGTCCTCCGGGAGATTGGACATGTGTTGTGTGAGGGTCCTCCGGGAGATGGGACATGTGCTGTGGGAGGCCCCTCCAGGAGATGGGGCATGTGCTTTGTGACCCCCTCCGGGACATGGGACATGTGCTGTGTGAGTTCCTCCGGGAGATGGGACATGTTCTGTGTGAGGGTCCTCCGGGAGATGGGACATGTTCTGTGTGAGGGTCCTCCGGGAGATGGGACATGTGCTGTGTGAGACTCTCCGGGAGATGGGACATGTGGTGTGTGAGGGTCCTCCGGGAGATGGGACATGTGTTGTGTGAGGGTCCTCTGGGAGATGGGACATGCACTGTGTGATGGTCCTCTGGGCGATGGGACATGTGCTGTGTGAGGGTCCTCCGGGAGATTGGACATGTGTTGTGTGAGGGTCGTCTGGGAGATGGAACATGTGCTGTGTGAGCACCTCTGGGAGATGGAACATGTGCTGTGTGAGGGTCCTCCGGTAGATGGGACATATCGTGTTTGAGGGTCTGCCGGGAGATGGGACATGTGCTGTGTGAGGCTCCTCCGGGAGATGGGACAAGTGCTGTGTGAGGGTCCTCCAGTAGATGGGACATGTGCTGTGTGAGGGTCCTCCGGGAGATGGGACATGTGCTGTGTCAACCCCTCCGGGTGATGGGACATGTGCTGTGTAAGGGTCCTCCGGGAGATGGGACATGTGCTGTGGGAGGGGCCTCCAGGAGATTGGGCATGTGTTTTGTGACCCCCTCCGGAAAATGGGACATGTGCTGTGTGAGCCCCTCCGGGAGATGGGACATGTGCTGTGTGAGCCCCTCCGGGAGATGGGACACGTGCTGTGTGAAGTGTCCTCCGGGAGATGGGACATGTGCTGTGTGACCCCCTCCGAGACATGGGACATGTGCTGTGTGAGCCCCTCCGGGAGATCGGACATGTGCTATGCGAGGGTCCTCCGGGAGATGGGACTTGTGCTGTGTGAGTGTCCACCGGGAGATGGGACATGTGCTGTGTGAGGGTACTCCGAGAGATGGGACTTAACTGTATGAGCGTCCTCTGGGAGATGGGACATGTACTGTGTGAGCCACTCCGAGAGATGGGACATGTGCTGTGCGAGAATACTCCGGGAGATGGGACATGTGCTGTGTGAGCCCCTCCGGGAATTGGGACATGTGCTGTGCGAGCCCCTCCGGGAGATGGGACATGTGCTGTGTGATCCCTTCTCGGAGATGGGTCATGTGCTGTGTGAGGGTTCCTCCGGGAGATGGGACATGTGCTGTGTGAGGGTCCTCCGTGGAATGGGACATGTGCTGTGTGAGGGTCCTCCTGGAGATGGGACATGTGCTGTGTGAGCCACTCCAAGAGATGGGACATGTGCTGTGTGAGGGTCCTCCGGGAGATGGGACATGTGCTGTGCGAGAATACTCCTGGAGATGGGATATGTAATGTATGAGTCCCTCTGGGAGATCAGACATGTGCTGTGTCAGCCCCTCAGGGAGATGGGACATGTGCTGTGTAAGGGTCCTCCGGGAGATGGGACATGTGCTGTGGGAGGGCTCTCCAGGAGATGGGGCATGTGCTTTGTGACCCCCTCCGGGACATGGGACATGTGCTGTGTGAGCTCCTCCGGGAGATGGGACATGTGCTGTGTGAGCCCATCCGGGAGATGGGACATGTGCTGTGTGAAGTGTCCTCCGGGAGATGGGACATGTGCTGTGTGACCCCCTCCGGGACATGGGACATGTGCTGTGTGAGCCCCTCTGGGAGATGGGACATGTGCTGTGTGAGCCCCTCCGGGAACTGGGACATGTGCTGAGTGAGCCCCTCCAGGAGATGGGACATGTGCTATGCGAGGGTCCTCCGGGAGATGGGACTTGTGCTGTGGGAGGGTTCCCCGGGAGATGAGACATGTGCTGTGTGAGCCACTCCGGGAGATAGGACATGGATTGTGGGAGCCAATCCAGGAGAGGGGACATGTGCTGTGTGACTGTCCTCCGGGAGATGGGACATGTGTTGTGTGAAGGTCCTCTGGGAGATGGGACATGTGCTGTGTGAAGTGTCCTCCGGGAGATAGGACACGTGCTGTGTGACCCCCTCCGGGACAGGGGACATGTGCTGTGTGAGCCACTCCGGGAGATGGGACATGTGCTGTGTGAGCCCCTCCGGGAGATGGGACATGTGCTGTGTGAGGGTCCTCCGGGACATGGGACATCTGCTGTGGGAGTGGCCTCCAGGAGATCAGACATGTGCTGCGTCAGCCCCTCAGGGAGATGGGACATGTGCTGTGTAAGGGTCCTCCGGGAGATGGGACATGTGCTGTGGGAGGGCTCTCCAGGAGATGGGGCATGTGCTTTGTGACCCCCTCCGGGACATGGGACATGTGCTATGTGAGCTCCTCCGGGAGATGGGACATGTGCTGTGTGAGCCCATCCGGGAGATGGGACATGTGCTGTGTGAAGTGTCCTCCGGGAGATGGGACATGTGCTGTGTGACCCCCTCCGGGACATGGGACATGTGCTGTGTGAGCCCCTCTGGGAGATGGGACATGTGCTGTGTGAGCCCCTCCGGGAACTGGGACATGTGCTGAGTGAGCCCCTCCAGGAGATGGGACATGTGCTATGCGAGGGTCCTCCGGGAGATGGGACTTGTGCTGTGGGAGGGTTCCCCGGGAGATGAGACATGTGCTGTGTGAGCCACTCCGGGAGATAGGACATGGACTGTGGGAGCCAATCCAGGAGAGGGGACATGTGCTGTGTGACTGTCCTCCGGGAGATGGGTCATGTGTTGTGTGAAGGTCCTCTGGGAGATGGGACATGTGCTGTGTGAGTGTCCTCCGGGAGATGGGACATGTGCTGTGTGAGGGTCCTCCGGGAGATGGGACATGAGCTGTGTGATCATCTCCGGGAGATGGGACATGTGGTGTGTGAAGGTCCTCCGGGAGATGGGACATGTGTTGTGTGAGCCTCTCGGGGAGATGGGACATGTGTTGTGCGAGGGTCCTCCGGGAGATGGGACATCTGCTGTGTGAGGGTCCTCTGGGAGATGGGGCATGTGCTTTGTGTCCCCCTCCAGGACATGGGACATGTGCTGTGTGAGCCCCTCCGGGAGATGGGACATGTGCTGTGTGAGCCCCTCCAGGAGATGGGACATGTGCTGTGTGAAGTGTCCTCCGGGAGATGGGACACGTGCTGTGTGACCCCCTCCGGGACAGGGGACATGTGCTGTGTGAGCCACTCCGGGAGATGGGACATGTGCTGTGTGAGCCCCTCCGGGAGCTAGGACATGTGCTGAGTGAGCCCCTCCAGGAGATAGGACATGGACTGTGGCAGCCCCTCCAGGAGAGGGGACAGGTGCTGTGTGAGCCCCTCCCGGATATGGGAGATGTGCTGTGTGAGTGTCCTCCGGGAGATGGGACATGTTCTGTTTGAGGGTCCTCCGGGAGATGGGACATGTGCTGTGTGAGCCTCTCCGGGAGATGGGACATGTGTTGTGTGAGGGTCCTCTGGGAGATGGGACATGTTCTGTGTGAGGGTCCTCCGGGAGATGGGACATGTGCTGTGTGAGCCTCTCCGGGAGATGGGACATGTGGTGTGTGAGGGTCCTCCGGGTGGTGGGACATTTGTTGTGTGAGGGTCCTCTGGGAGATGGGACATGCACTGCGTGAGGGTCCTCTGGGCGATGGGACATGTGCTGTGTGAGGGTCCTCCGGGAGATTGGACATGTGTTGTGTGAGGGTCCTCCGGGAGATGGGACATGTGCTGTGGGAGGCCCCTCCAGGAGATGGGGCATGTGCTTTGTGACCCCCTCCGGGACATGGGACATGTGCTGTGTGAGCTCCTCCGGGAGATGGGACATGTTCTGTGTGAGGGTCCTCCGGGAGATGGGACATGTTCTGTGTGAGGGTCCTCCGGGAGATGGGACATGTGCTGTGTGAGACTCTCCGGGAGATGGGACATGTGGTGTGTGAGGGTCCTCCGGGAGATGGGACATGTGTTGTGTGAGGGTCCTCTGGGAGATGGGACATGCACTGCGTGATGGTCCTCTGGGCGATGGGACATGTGCTGTGTGAGGGTCATCCGGGAGATTGGACATGTGTTGTGTGAGGGTCGTCTGGGAGATGGAACATGTGCTGTGTGAGGGTCCTCCGGTAGATGGGACATATCGTGTTTGAGGGTCTGCCGGGAGATGGGACATGTGCTGTGTGAGGCTCCTCCGGGAGATGGGACAAGTGCTGTGTGAGGGTCCTCCAGTAGATGGGATATGTGCTGTGTGAGGGTCCTCCGGGAGATGGGACATGTGCTGTGTCAGCCCCTCTGGGAGATGGGACATGTGCTGTGTGAGTGTCCTCCGGGAGATGGGACATGTGCTGTGTGAGGGTCCTCCGGGAGATGGGACATGAGCTGTGTGAGCATCTCCGGGAGATGGGACATGTGGTGTGTGAAGGTCCTCCGGGAGATGGGACATGTGTTGTGTGAGCCTCTCGGGGAGATGGGACATGTGTTGTGCGAGGGTCCTCCGGGAGATGGGACATCTGTTGTGTGAGGGTCCTCTGGGAGATGGGGCATGTGCTTTGTGTCCCCCTCCAGGACATGGGACATGTGCTGTGCGAGCCCCTCCGGGAGATGGGACATGTGCTGTGTGAGCCCCTCCAGGAGATGGGACATGTGCTGTGTGAAGTGTCCTCCGGGAGATGGGACACGTGCTGTGTGACCCCCTCCGGGACAGGGGACATGTGCTGTGTGAGCCACTCCGGGAGATGGGACATGTGCTGTGTGAGCCCCTCCGGGAGATGGGACATGTGCTGTGTGAGGGTCCTCCGGGACATGGGACATCTGCTGTGGGAGTGGCCTCCAGGAGATCAGACATGTGCTGTGTCAGCCCCTCAGGGAGATGGGACATGTGCTGTGTAAGGGTCCTCCGGGAGATGGGACATGTGCTGTGGGAGGGCTCTCCAGGAGATGGGGCATGTGCTTTGTGACCCCCTCCGGGACATGGGACATGTGCTGTGTGAGCTCCTCCGGGAGATGGGACATGTGCTGTGTGAGCCCATCCGGGAGATGGGACATGTGCTGTGTGAAGTGTCCTCCGGGAGATGGGACATGTGCTGTGTGACCCCCTCCGGGACATGGGACATGTGCTGTGTGAGCCCCTCTGGGAGATGGGACATGTGCTGTGTGAGCCCCTCCGGGAACTGGGACATGTGCTGAGTGAGCCCCTCCAGGAGATGGGACATGTGCTATGCGAGGGTCCTCCGGGAGATAGGACATGGACTGTGGGAGCCAATCCAGGAGAGGGGACATGTGCTGTGTGACTGTCCTCCGGGAGATGGGACATGTGTTGTGTGAAGGTCCTCTGGGAGATGGGACATGTGCTGTGTGAGTGTCCTCCGGGAGATGGGACATGTGCTGTGTGAGGGTCCTCCGGGAGATGGGACATGAGCTGTGTGAGCATCTCCGGGAGATGGGACATGTGGTGTGTGAAGGTCCTCCGGGAGATGGGACATGTGTTGTGTGAGCCTCTCGGGGAGATGGGACATGTGTTGTGCGAGGGTCCTCCGGGAGATGGGACATCTGCTGTGTGAGGGTCCTCTGGGAGATGGGGCATGTGCTTTGTGTCCCCCTCCAGGACATGGGACATGTGCTGTGTGAGCCCCTCCGGGAGATGGGACATGTGCTGTGTGAGCCCCTCCAGGAGATGGGACATGTGCTGTGTGAAGTGTCCTCCGGGAGATGGGACACGTGCTGTGTGACCCCCTCCGGGACAGGGGACATGTGCTGTGTGAGCCACTCCGGGAGATGGGACATGTGCTGTGTGAGCCCCTCCGGGAGCTAGGACATGTGCTGAGTGAGCCCCTCCAGGAGATAGGACATGGACTGTGGCAGCCCCTCCAGGAGAGGGGACAGGTGCTGTGTGAGCCCCTCCCGGATATGGGAGATGTGCTGTGTGAGTGTCCTCCGGGAGATGGGACATGTTCTGTTTGAGGGTCCTCCGGGAGATGGGACATGTGCTGTGTGAGCCTCTCCGGGAGATGGGACATGTGGTGTGTGAGGGTCCTCCGGGTGGTGGGACATTTGTTGTGTGAGGGTCCTCTGGGAGATGGGACATGCACTGCGTGAGGGTCCTCTGGGCGATGGGACATGTGCTGTGTGAGGGTCCTCCGGGAGATTGGACATGTGTTGTGTGAGGGTCCTCCGGGAGATGGGACATGTGCTGTGGGAGGCCCCTCCAGGAGATGGGGCATGTGCTTTGTGACCCCCTCCGGGACATGGGACATGTGCTGTGTGAGCTCCTCCGGGAGATGGGACATGTTCTGTGTGAGGGTCCTCCGGGAGATGGGACATGTTCTGTGTGAGGGTCCTCCGGGAGATGGGACATGTGCTGTGTGAGACTCTCCGGGAGATGGGACATGTGGTGTGTGAGGGTCCTCCGGGAGATGGGACATGTGTTGTGTGAGGGTCCTCTGGGAGATGGGACATGCACTGCGTGATGGTCCTCTGGGCGATGGGACATGTGCTGTGTGAGGGTCATCCGGGAGATTGGACATGTGTTGTGTGAGGGTCGTCTGGGAGATGGAACATGTGCTGTGTGAGGGTCCTCCGGTAGATGGGACATATCGTGTTTGAGGGTCTGCCGGGAGATGGGACATGTGCTGTGTGAGGCTCCTCCGGGAGATGGGACAAGTGCTGTGTGAGGGTCCTCCAGTAGATGGGATATGTGCTGTGTGAGGGTCCTCCGGGAGATGGGACATGTGCTGTGTCAGCCCCTCTGGGAGATGGGACATGTGCTGTGTGAGTGTCCTCCGGGAGATGGGACATGTGCTGTGTGAGGGTCCTCCGGGAGATGGGACATGAGCTGTGTGAGCATCTCCGGGAGATGGGACATGTGGTGTGTGAAGGTCCTCCGGGAGATGGGACATGTGTTGTGTGAGCCTCTCGGGGAGATGGGACATGTGTTGTGCGAGGGTCCTCCGGGAGATGGGACATCTGTTGTGTGAGGGTCCTCTGGGAGATGGGGCATGTGCTTTGTGTCCCCCTCCAGGACATGGGACATGTGCTGTGCGAGCCCCTCCGGGAGATGGGACATGTGCTGTGTGAGCCCCTCCAGGAGATGGGACATGTGCTGTGTGAAGTGTCCTCCGGGAGATGGGACACGTGCTGTGTGACCCCCTCCGGGACAGGGGACATGTGCTGTGTGAGCCACTCCGGGAGATGGGACATGTGCTGTGTGAGCCCCTCCGGGAGATGGGACATGTGCTGTGTGAGGGTCCTCCGGGACATGGGACATCTGCTGTGGGAGTGGCCTCCAGGAGATCAGACATGTGCTGTGTCAGCCCCTCAGGGAGATGGGACATGTGCTGTGTAAGGGTCCTCCGGGAGATGGGACATGTGCTGTGGGAGGGCTCTCCAGGAGATGGGGCATGTGCTTTGTGACCCCCTCCGGGACATGGGACATGTGCTGTGTGAGCTCCTCCGGGAGATGGGACATGTGCTGTGTGAGCCCATCCGGGAGATGGGACATGTGCTGTGTGAAGTGTCCTCCGGGAGATGGGACATGTGCTGTGTGACCCCCTCCGGGACATGGGACATGTGCTGTGTGAGCCCCTCTGGGAGATGGGACATGTGCTGTGTGAGCCCCTCCGGGAACTGGGACATGTGCTGAGTGAGCCCCTCCAGGAGATGGGACATGTGCTATGCGAGGGTCCTCCGGGAGATAGGACATGGACTGTGGGAGCCAATCCAGGAGAGGGGACATGTGCTGTGTGACTGTCCTCCGGGAGATGGGACATGTGTTGTGTGAAGGTCCTCTGGGAGATGGGACATGTGCTGTGTGAGTGTCCTCCGGGAGATGGGACATGTGCTGTGTGAGGGTCCTCCGGGAGATGGGACATGAGCTGTGTGAGCATCTCCGGGAGATGGGACATGTGGTGTGTGAAGGTCCTCCGGGAGATGGGACATGTGTTGTGTGAGCCTCTCGGGGAGATGGGACATGTGTTGTGCGAGGGTCCTCCGGGAGATGGGACATCTGCTGTGTGAGGGTCCTCTGGGAGATGGGGCATGTGCTTTGTGTCCCCCTCCAGGACATGGGACATGTGCTGTGTGAGCCCCTCCGGGAGATGGGACATGTGCTGTGTGAGCCCCTCCAGGAGATGGGACATGTGCTGTGTGAAGTGTCCTCCGGGAGATGGGACACGTGCTGTGTGACCCCCTCCGGGACAGGGGACATGTGCTGTGTGAGCCACTCCGGGAGATGGGACATGTGCTGTGTGAGCCCCTCCGGGAGCTAGGACATGTGCTGAGTGAGCCCCTCCAGGAGATAGGACATGGACTGTGGCAGCCCCTCCAGGAGAGGGGACAGGTGCTGTGTGAGCCCCTCCCGGATATGGGAGATGTGCTGTGTGAGTGTCCTCCGGGAGATGGGACATGTTCTGTTTGAGGGTCCTCCGGGAGATGGGACATGTGCTGTGTGAGCCTCTCCGGGAGATGGGACATGTGTTGTGTGAGGGTCCTCTGGGAGATGGGACATGTTCTGTGTGAGGGTCCTCCGGGAGATGGGACATGTGCTGTGTGAGCCTCTCCGGGAGATGGGACATGTGGTGTGTGAGGGTCCTCCGGGTGGTGGGACATTTGTTGTGTGAGGGTCCTCTGGGAGATGGGACATGCACTGCGTGAGGGTCCTCTGGGCAATGGGACATGTGCTGTGTGAGGGTCCTCCGGGAGATTGGACATGTGTTGTGTGAGGGTCCTCCGGGAGATGGGACATGTGCTGTGGGAGGCCCCTCCAGGAGATGGGGCATGTGCTTTGTGACCCCCTCCGGGACATGGGACATGTGCTGTGTGAGTTCCTCCGGGAGATGGGACATGTTCTGTGTGAGGGTCCTCCGGGAGATGGGACATGTTCTGTGTGAGGGTCCTCCGGGAGATGGGACATGTGCTGTGTGAGACTCTCCGGGAGATGGGACATGTGGTGTGTGAGGGTCCTCCGGGAGATGGGACATGTGTTGTGTGAGGGTCCTCTGGGAGATGGGACATGCACTGTGTGATGGTCCTCTGGGCGATGGGACATGTGCTGTGTGAGGGTCCTCCGGGAGATTGGACATGTGTTGTGTGAGGGTCGTCTGGGAGATGGAACATGTGCTGTGTGAGCACCTCTGGGAGATGGAACATGTGCTGTGTGAGGGTCCTCCGGTAGATGGGACATATCGTGTTTGAGGGTCTGCCGGGAGATGGGACATGTGCTGTGTGAGGCTCCTCCGGGAGATGGGACAAGTGCTGTGTGAGGGTCCTCCAGTAGATGGGACATGTGCTGTGTGAGGGTCCTCCGGGAGATGGGACATGTGCTGTGTCAACCCCTCCGGGTGATGGGACATGTGCTGTGTAAGGGTCCTCCGGGAGATGGGACATGTGCTGTGGGAGGGGCCTCCAGGAGATTGGGCATGTGTTTTGTGACCCCCTCCGGAAAATGGTACATGTGCTGTGTGAGCCCCTCCGGGAGATGGGACATGTGCTGTGTGAGCCCCTCCGGGAGATGGGACACGTGCTGTGTGAAGTGTCCTCCGGGAGATGGGACATGTGCTGTGTGACCCCCTCCGAGACATGGGACATGTGCTGTGTGAGCCCCTCCGGGAGATCGGACATGTGCTATGCGAGGGTCCTCCGGGAGATGGGACTTGTGCTGTGTGAGTGTCCACCGGGAGATGGGACATGTGCTGTGTGAGGGTACTCCGAGAGATGGGACTTAACTGTATGAGCGTCCTCTGGGAGATGGGACATGTACTGTGTGAGCCACTCCGAGAGATGGGACATGTGCTGTGCGAGAATACTCCGGGAGATGGGACATGTGCTGTGTGAGCCCCTCCGGGAATTGGGACATGTGCTGTGCGAGCCCCTCCGGGAGATGGGACATGTGCTGTGTGATCCCTTCTCGGAGATGGGTCATGTGCTGTGTGAGGGTTCCTCCGGGAGATGGGACATGTGCTGTGTGAGGGTCCTCCGTGGAATGGGACATGTGCTGTGTGAGGGTCCTCCTGGAGATGGGACATGTGCTGTGTGAGCCACTCCAAGAGATGGGACATGTGCTGTGTGAGGGTCCTCCGGGAGATGGGACATGTGCTGTGCGAGAATACTCCTGGAGATGGGATATGTAATGTATGAGTCCCTCTGGGAGATCAGACATGTGCTGTGTCAGCCCCTCAGGGAGATGGGACATGTGCTGTGTAAGGGTCCTCCGGGAGATGGGACATGTGCTGTGGGAGGGCTCTCCAGGAGATGGGGCATGTGCTTTGTGACCCCCTCCGGGACATGGGACATGTGCTGTGTGAGCTCCTCCGGGAGATGGGACATGTGCTGTGTGAGCCCATCCGGGAGATGGGACATGTGCTGTGTGAAGTGTCCTCCGGGAGATGGGACATGTGCTGTGTGACCCCCTCCGGGACATGGGACATGTGCTGTGTGAGCCCCTCTGGGAGATGGGACATGTGCTGTGTGAGCCCCTCCGGGAACTGGGACATGTGCTGAGTGAGCCCCTCCAGGAGATGGGACATGTGCTATGCGAGGGTCCTCCGGGAGATGGGACTTGTGCTGTGGGAGGGTTCCCCGGGAGATGAGACATGTGCTGTGTGAGCCACTCCGGGAGATAGGACATGGATTGTGGGAGCCAATCCAGGAGAGGGGACATGTGCTGTGTGACTGTCCTCCGGGAGATGGGACATGTGTTGTGTGAAGGTCCTCTGGGAGATGGGACATGTGCTGTGTGACCCCCTCCGGGACAGGGGACATGTGCTGTGTGAGCCACTCCGGGAGATGGGACATGTGCTGTGTGAGCCCCTCCGGGAGATGGGACATGTGCTGTGTGAGGGTCCTCCGGGACATGGGACATCTGCTGTGGGAGTGGCCTCCAGGAGATCAGACATGTGCTGCGTCAGCCCCTCAGGGAGATGGGACATGTGCTGTGTAAGGGTCCTCCGGGAGATGGGACATGTGCTGTGGGAGGGCTCTCCAGGAGATGGGGCATGTGCTTTGTGACCCCCTCCGGGACATGGGACATGTGCTATGTGAGCTCCTCCGGGAGATGGGACATGTGCTGTGTGAGCCCATCCGGGAGATGGGACATGTGCTGTGTGAAGTGTCCTCCGGGAGATGGGACATGTGCTGTGTGACCCCCTCCGGGACATGGGACATGTGCTGTGTGAGCCCCTCTGGGAGATGGGACATGTGCTGTGTGAGCCCCTCCGGGAACTGGGACATGTGCTGAGTGAGCCCCTCCAGGAGATGGGACATGTGCTATGCGAGGGTCCTCCGGGAGATGGGACTTGTGCTGTGGGAGGGTTCCCCGGGAGATGAGACATGTGCTGTGTGAGCCACTCCGGGAGATAGGACATGGACTGTGGGAGCCAATCCAGGAGAGGGGACATGTGCTGTGTGACTGTCCTCCGGGAGATGGGTCATGTGTTGTGTGAAGGTCCTCTGGGAGATGGGACATGTGCTGTGTGAGTGTCCTCCGGGAGATGGGACATGTGCTGTGTGAGGGTCCTCCGGGAGATGGGACATGAGCTGTGTGATCATCTCCGGGAGATGGGACATGTGGTGTGTGAAGGTCCTCCGGGAGATGGGACATGTGTTGTGTGAGCCTCTCGGGGAGATGGGACATGTGTTGTGCGAGGGTCCTCCGGGAGATGGGACATCTGCTGTGTGAGGGTCCTCTGGGAGATGGGGCATGTGCTTTGTGTCCCCCTCCAGGACATGGGACATGTGCTGTGTGAGCCCCTCCGGGAGATGGGACATGTGCTGTGTGAGCCCCTCCAGGAGATGGGACATGTGCTGTGTGAAGTGTCCTCCGGGAGATGGGACACGTGCTGTGTGACCCCCTCCGGGACAGGGGACATGTGCTGTGTGAGCCACTCCGGGAGATGGGACATGTGCTGTGTGAGCCCCTCCGGGAGCTAGGACATGTGCTGAGTGAGCCCCTCCAGGAGATAGGACATGGACTGTGGCAGCCCCTCCAGGAGAGGGGACAGGTGCTGTGTGAGCCCCTCCCGGATATGGGAGATGTGCTGTGTGAGTGTCCTCCGGGAGATGGGACATGTTCTGTTTGAGGGTCCTCCGGGAGATGGGACATGTGCTGTGTGAGCCTCTCCGGGAGATGGGACATGTGTTGTGTGAGGGTCCTCTGGGAGATGGGACATGTTCTGTGTGAGGGTCCTCCGGGAGATGGGACATGTGCTGTGTGAGCCTCTCCGGGAGATGGGACATGTGGTGTGTGAGGGTCCTCCGGGTGGTGGGACATTTGTTGTGTGAGGGTCCTCTGGGAGATGGGACATGCACTGCGTGAGGGTCCTCTGGGCGATGGGACATGTGCTGTGTGAGGGTCCTCCGGGAGATTGGACATGTGTTGTGTGAGGGTCCTCCGGGAGATGGGACATGTGCTGTGGGAGGGCCCTCCAGGAGATGGGGCATGTGCTTTGTGACCCCCTCCGGGACATGGGACATGTGCTGTGTGAGCTCCTCCGGGAGATGGGACATGTTCTGTGTGAGGGTCCTCCGGGAGATGGGACATGTTCTGTGTGAGGGTCCTCCGGGAGATGGGACATGTGCTGTGTGAGACTCTCCGGGAGATGGGACATGTGGTGTGTGAGGGTCCTCCGGGAGATGGGACATGTGTTGTGTGAGGGTCCTCTGGGAGATGGGACATGCACTGCGTGATGGTCCTCTGGGCGATGGGACATGTGCTGTGTGAGGGTCATCCGGGAGATTGGACATGTGTTGTGTGAGGGTCGTCTGGGAGATGGAACATGTGCTGTGTGAGCACCTCTGGAAAATGGAACATGTGCTGTGTGAGGGTCCTCCGGGAGATGGGACATATCGTGTTTGAGGGTCTGCCGGGAGATGGGACATGTGCTGTGTGAGGCTCCTCCGGGAGATGGGACAAGTGCTGTGTGAGGGTCCTCCAGTAGATGGGACATGTGCTGTGTGAGGGTCCTCCAGGAGATTGGGCATGTGTTTTGTGACCCCCTCCGGAAAATGGGACATGTGCTGTGTGAGCCCCTCCGGGAGATGGGACATGTGCTGTGTGAGCCCCTCCGGGAGATGGGACACGTGCTGTGTGAAGTGTCCTCCGGGAGATGGGACATGTGCTGTGTAAGGGTCCTCCGGGAGATGGGACATGTGCTGTGGGAGGGGCCTCCAGGAGATTGGGCATGTGTTTTGTGACCCCCTCCGGAAAATGGGACATGTGCTGTGTGAGCCCCTCCGGGAGATGGGACATGTGCTGTGTGAGCCCCTCCGGGAGATGGGACACGTGCTGTGTGAAGTGTCCTCCGGGAGATGGGACATGTGCTGTGTGACCCCCTCCGAGACATGGGACATGTGCTGTGTGAGCCCCTCCGGGAGATCGGACCTGTGCTATGCGAGGGTCCTCCGGGAGATGGGACTTGTGCTGTAGGAGGGTCCCCCGGGAGTTGGGATATGTGCTGTGTGAGCCACTCCGGGAGATAGGACATGTGCTGTGTGAGTGTCCACCGGGAGATGGGACATGTGCTGTGTGAGGGTACTCCGAGAGATGGGACTTAATTGTATGAGCGTCCTCTGGGAGATGGGACATGTACTGTGTGAGCCACTCCGAGAGATGGGACATGTGCTGTGCGAGAATACTCCGGGAGATGGGACATGTGCTGTGTGAGCCCCTCCGGGAATTGGGACATGTGCTGTGCGAGCCCCTCCGGGAGATGGGACATGTGCTGTGTGATCCCTTCTCGGAGATGGGTCATGTGCTGTGTGAGGGTTCCTCCGGGAGATGGGACATGTGCTGTGTGAGGGTCCTCCGTGGAATGGGACATGTGCTGTGTGAGGGTCCTCCTGGAGATGGGACATGTGCTGTGTGAGCCACTCCAAGAGATGGGACATGTGCTGTGTGAGGGTCCTCCGGGAGATGGGACATGTGCTGTGCGAGAATACTCCTGGAGATGGGACATGTAATGTATGAGTCCCTCTGGGAGATGGGACATGTGCTGTGTAAGCCCCTCCGGGAGATGGGTAATGTGCTGTGTGAGCATCCTCTGGGAGATGGGAAATGTGCTGTGTGTGCCCCTCCGGGAGAAAAGGGGAGTGTCCTGTACGAGGTCCTCCGGGAGTTGGGACGTGTGCTGTTTGAGGGTCCTCCGGGAGATGGGACATGTGCTGTGGGAAGGTCCTCCGGGAGATGGGACACGTGCTGTGTGAGCCCATCCAGGAGATGGGAAGTATACTGTGCGAGCCCCTCTGGGCGATGAGACATGTGCTGTGTGAGTGTCCTCCGCGAGATGGAGGATGTGGTTTGTGAGGGGCCTCCGGGAGATGGGCCATGTGCTGTGTGAGCCCTTCCGGGAGGTGGGACATGTGCTGTGTGGGGTTCCTCCGGGAGATGGGACGTAAACTGTGCGGGCCCCTCCGGGAGATGGGACATGTGCTGTGTGAGGGTCGTCCGGGAGATGGGACATGTAATGTATGATCCCCTCCGGGAGATGCGATCTGTGCTGTGTGAGCCCCTCCGGGAAATGGTGCATGTGCTGTGTGAGCCCCTCCGGGAGATGGCACATGTGCTGTGCGACCCATTCCGGGAGATGGGACATGTGCTGTGTGGTGTTCCTCCGGGAGATGGGACGTAAACTGTGCGAGCCCCTCCGGGAGATGGGACATGTGCTGTGTGAGGGACCTCCGGGAGATGGGACTTGTGCTGTGTGAGCCACTCCGGGAGAGGGAACATGTGTTGTGTGAGCCCCTCCGAAAAAAGGGACATGTGCTGTGTGAGGGTCCTCTGGGAGATGGAACATGTGCTGTGCGACCCCTTCCGGGAGATGGGACATGTGCTGTGTGATCCACTCCAGGAGATGGGACATGTGCTGTGCGTTGAAAATCCGGGAGATGGGACATGTGCTGTGCGAGGATACTCCGGGAGATGGGACATGTGCTGTGTGAGGGTCCTCCGAGAGATGGGACATGTAATGTATGAGCCCCTCTGGGAGATGGGTCATGTGCTGTGTGAGCCCCTCCGTGAGATGGGACGTGTTGTGTGAGTGTCCGCCGGGAGATGGGACATGTGCTGTGTGAGGGTCCTCCGAGAGATGGGACATGTGCTGCGTGAGCCCCTTTGAGAGATGGGGCATGTGCTATGTCAGGGTCCCCTGTGATATGGGACATGTGCTGTGTGATCCACTCCAGGAGATGGGACATGTGCTGTGCGAGGATACTCCGGGAGATGGGACATGTGCTGTGTGAGCCCCTCCAGGAAATGGGACATGTGCTGTGTGAGGGTCATCCGGGAGATGGGACATGTAATATATGTGCCCCTCTCGGAGATGGGACATGTACTGTGTGAGCGTCCTCCGGGAGCTGGGACATGTGCTGTGTGAGCCCCTCTGTTAGATGGGACATGTGCTGTGTGAGCCCCTTTGGGAGATGAGCCATGTGCTTTGTGAGCCCATCCGGGAGATGGGACATGTGCTGTGTGAGGGTCCTCCCGGAGATGGGACATGTAATGTATGAGCCTCTCTGGGAGATGGGGCATGTGCTGTGTGAGGGTCCTCCGGGAGATGGGACATGTAATGTTTGAGCCCCTCTGGAAGATGGGACATGTGCTGTGTGAGGGTCATCCGGGAGATGGGACATGTGCTGTTTGATGGTCATCCGGGAGATGGGACATGTGATGTATGAGCCACTCCGGGAGATGGGACATGTGCTTTGTGAGTGTCCTCCGGGAGATGGGAAATGTGATGTATGTTCCCCTCTGGGAGATGGGACATGTGCTGTATGAGGGTCCTCTGGGAGATGTGACATGTGATGTGTGAATGTCATCCGGGACATGGGACATGTTCTTTGTAGTCACTCTGGGAGATGGGACAAGTGCTGAGTGAGGATCCTCCGCACGATGGGGCATGTACTGTGTGAGGGTCCTCCGGGAGACGGGACATGTAATGTATGAGCTCCTCTGGGAGATGGGGCAGGTGCTGTGAGAGCCCCTCCGGAAGATGGGACATGTAATGTATGAGCCCCTCTGGGAGATGGGACATATGCTGTTTGACGGTCATCCAGGAGATGGGACATGTGATGTATGAGCCACTCCGGGAGATTGGACATGTGCTGTGTGAGGGTCCTCCGCGAGATGGGACATGTGCTGTGTGAGCACCTCCGAGAGATGGGACATGTGCTGTGTGAGCCTCTCCGAGAGATGGGACATGTGCTGTTTGAGGGTCCGCCGGGAGATAGGACATGTAATGTATGAGCCCCTCTGGGAGATTGGACATGTGCTGCGTGAGGGTCCTCCGCGAGATGGGAAATGTGCTGTGTGAGCACCTCCGAGAGATGGGACATGTACTGTGTGAGCCACTCCGAGAGAAGGGAGATGTGCTGTGCGAGAATACTCCGGGAGATGGGACATGTGCTGTGTGAGCCCCTCCGGGAATTGGGACATGTGCTGTGCGAGCCCCTCCGGGAGATGGGACATGTGCTGTGTGAGCATCTCCGGGAGATGGGACATGTGGTGTGTGAAGGTCCTCCGGGAGATGGGACATGTGTTGTGTGAGCCTCTCGGGGAGATGGGACATGTGTTGTGCGAGGGTCCTCTGGGAGATGGGACATCTGCTGTGTGAGGGTCCTCTGGGAGATGGGGCATGTGCTTTGTGTCCCCCTCCAGGACATGGGACATGTGCTGTGTGAGCCCCTCCGGGAGATGGGACATGTGCTGTGTGAGCCCCTCCAGGAGATGGGACATGTGCTGTGTGAAGTGTCCTCCGGGAGATGGGACACGTGCTGTGTGACCCCCTCCGGGACAGGGGACATGTGCTGTGTGAGCCACTCCGGGAGATGGGACATGTGCTGTGTGAGCCCCTCCGGGAGCTAGGACATGTGCTGAGTGAGCCCCTCCAGGAGATAGGACATGGACTGTGGCAGCCCCTCCAGGAGAGGGGACAGGTGCTGTGTGAGCCCCTCCCGGATATGGGAGATGTGCTGTGTGAGTGTCCTCCGGGAGATGGGACATGTTCTGTTTGAGGGTCCTCCGGGAGATGGGACATGTGCTGTGTGAGCCTCTCCGGGAGATGGGACATGTGTTGTGTGAGGGTCCTCTGGGAGATGGGACATGTTCTGTGTGAGGGTCCTCCGGGAGATGGGACATGTGCTGTGTGAGCCTCTCCGGGAGATGGGACATGTGGTGTGTGAGGGTCCTCCGGGTGGTGGGACATTTGTTGTGTGAGGGTCCTCTGGGAGATGGGACATGCACTGCGTGAGGGTCCTCTGGGCGATGGGACATGTGCTGTGTGAGGGTCCTCCGGGAGATTGGACATGTGATGTGTGAGGGTCCTCCGGGAGATGGGACATGTGCTGTGGGAGGGCCCTCCAGGAGATGGGGCATGTGCTTTGTGACCCCCTCCGGGACATGGGACATGTGCTGTGCGAGCTCCTCCGGGAGATGGGACATGTTCTGTGTGAGGGTCCTCCGGGAGATGGGACATGTTCTGTGTGAGGGTCCTCCGGGAGATGGGACATGTGCTGTGTGAGACTCTCCGGGAGATGGGACATGTGGTGTGTGAGGGTCCTCCGGGAGATGGGACATGTGTTGTGTGAGGGTCCTCTGGGAGATGGGACATGCACTGCGTGATGGTCCTCTGGGCGATGGGACATGTGCTGTGTGAGGGTCATCCGGGAGATTGGACATGTGTTGTGTGAGGGTCGTCTGGGAGATGGAACATGTGCTGTGTGAGCACCTCTGGGAAATGGAACATGTGCTGTGTGAGGGTCCTCCGGTAGATGGGACATATCGTGTTTGAGGGTCTGCCGGGAGATGGGACATGTGCTGTGTGAGTGTCCTCCGGGAGATGGGACAAGTGCTGTGTGAGGGTCCTCCAGTAGATGGGACATGTGCTGTGTGAGGGTCCTCCGGGAGATGGGACATGTGCTGTGTCAGCCCCTCCGGGAGATGGGACATGTGCTGTGTAAGGGTCCTCCGGGAGATGGGACATGTGCTGTGGGAGGGGCCTCCAGGAGATTGGGCATGTGTTTTGTGACCCCCTCCGGAAAATGGGACATGTGCTGTGTGAGCCCCTCCGGGAGATGGGACATGTGCTGTGTGAGCCCCTCCGGGAGATGGGACACGTGCTGTGTGATGTGATCCGGGAGATGGGACATGTGCTGTGTGACCCCCTCCGAGACATGGGACATGTGCTGTGTGAGCCCCTCCGGGAGATCGGACATGTGCTATGCGAGGGTCCTCCGGGAGATGGGACTTGTGCTGTAGGAGGGTCCCCCGGGAGTTGGGATATGTGCTGTGTGAGCCACTCCGGGAGATAGGACATGTGCTGTGTGAGTGTCCACCGGGAGATGGGACATGTGCTGTGTGAGGGTACTCCGAGAGATGGGACTTAATTGTATGAGCGTCCTCTGGGAGATGGGACATGTACTGTGTGAGCCACTCCGAGAGATGGGACATGTGCTGTGCGAGAATACTCCGGGAGATGGGACATGTGCTGTGTGAGCCCCTCCGGGAATTGGGACATGTGCTGTGCGAGCCCCTCCGGGAGATGGGACATGTGCTGTGTGATCCCTTCTCGGAGATGGGTCATGTGCTGTGTGAGGGTTCCTCCGGGAGATGGGACATGTGCTGTGTGAGGGTCCTCCGTGGAATGGGACATGTGCTGTGTGAGGGTCCTCCTGGAGATGGGACATGTGCTGTGTGAGCCACTCCAAGAGATGGGACATGTGCTGTGTGAGGGTCCTCCGGGAGATGGGACATGTGCTGTTCGAGAATACTCCTGGAGATGGGACATGTAATGTATGAGTCCCTCTGGGAGATGGGACATGTGCTGTGTAAGCCCCTCCGGGAGATGGGTAATGTGCTGTGTGAGCATCCTCCGGGAGATGGGAAATGTGCTGTGTGTGCCCCTCCGGGAGAAAAGGGGAGTGTCCTGTACGAGCCCCTCCGGGAGGTGGGACGTGTGCTGTTTGAGGGTCCTCCGGGAGATGGGACATGTGCTGTGGGAAGGTCCTCCGGGAGATGGGACACGTGCTGTGTGAGCCCATCCAGGAGATGGGAAGTATACTGTGCGAGCCCCTCTGGGCGATGGGACATGTGCTATGTGAGTGTCCTCCGCGAGATGGAGGATGTGGTTTGTGAGGGTCCTCCGGGAGATGGGCCATGTGCTGTGTGAGCCCTTCCGGGAGGTGGGACATGTGCTGTGTGGGGTTCCTCCGGGAGATGGGACGTAAACTGTGCGGGCCCCTCCGGGAGATGGGACATGTGCTGTGTGAGGGTCGTCCGGGAGATGGGACATGTAATGTATGATCCCCTCCGGGAGATGCGATATGTGCTGTGTGAGCCCCTCCGGGAAATGGTGCATGTGCTGTGTGAGCCCCTCCGGGAGATGGCAAATGTGCTGTGCGACCCATTCCGGGAGATGGGACATGTGCTGTGTGAGGGACCTCCGGGAGATGGGACGTAAACTGTGCGAGCCCCTCCGGGAGATGGGACATGTGCTGTGTGAGGGACCTCCGGGAGATGGGACTTGTGCTGTGTGAGCCACTCCGGGAGAGGGAACATGTGTTGTGTGAGCCCCTCCGAAAAAAGGGACATGTGTTGTGTGAGGGTCCTCTGGGAGATGGAACATGTGCTGTGCGACCCCTTCCGGGAGATGGGACATGTGCTGTGTGATCCACTCCAGGAGATGGGACATGTGCTGTGCGAGGATACTCCGGGAGATGGGACATGTGCTGTGCGAGGATACTCCGGGAGATGGGACATGTGCTGTGTGAGGGTCCTCCGAGAGATGGGACATGTAATGTATGAGCCCCTCTGGGAGATGGGTCATGTGCTGTGTGAGCCCCTCCGTGAGATGGGACGTGTTGTGTGAGTGTCCGCCGGGAGATGGGACATGTGCTGTGTGAGGGTCCTCCGAGAGATGGGACATGTGCTGCGTGAGCCCCTTTGAGAGATGGGGCATGTGCTATGTCAGGGTCCCCTGTGAGATGGGACATGTGCTGTGTGATCCACTCCAGGAGATGGGATATGTGCTGTGCGAGGATACTCCGGGAGATGGGACATGTGCTGTGTGAGCCCCTCCAGGAAATGGGACATGTGCTGTGTGAGGGTCATCCGGGAGATGGGACATGTAATATATGAGCCCCTCTCGGAGATGGGACATGTACTGTGTGAGCGTCCTCCGGGAGCTGGGACATGTGCTGTGTGAGCCCCTCTGTTAGATGGGACATGTGCTGTGTGAGCCCCTTTGGGAGATGAGCCATGTGCTTTGTGAGCCCATCCGGGAGATGGGACATGTGCTGTGTGAGGGTCCTCCCGGAGATGGGACATGTAATGTATGAGCCTCTCTGGGAGATGGGGCATGTGCTGTGTGAGGGTCCTCCGGGAGATGGGACATGTAATGTTTGAGCCCCTCTGGAAGATGGGACATGTGCTGTGTGAGGGTCATCCGGGAGATGGGACATGTGCTGTTTGATGGTCATCTGGGAGATGGGACATGTGATGTATGAGCCACTCCGGGAGATGGGACATGTGCTTTGTGAGTGTCCTCCGGGAGATGGGAAATGTGATGTATGATCCCCTCTGGGAGATGGGACATGTGCTGTATGAGGGTCCTCTGGGAGATGTGACATGTGATGTGTGAATGTCATCCGGGACATGGGACATGTTCTTTGTAGTCACTCTGGGAGATGGGACAAGTGCTGAGTGAGGATCCTCCGCACGATGGGGCATGTACTGTGTGAGGGTCCTCCGGGAGACGGGACATGTAATGTATGAGCTCCTCTGGGAGATGGGGCAGGTGCTGTGAGAGCCCCTCCGGAAGATGGGACATGTAATGTATGAGCCCCTCTGGGAGATGGGACATATGCTGTTTGACGGTCATCCAGGAGATGGGACATGTGATGTATGAGCCACTCCGGGAGATTGGACATGTGCTGTGTGAGGGTCCTCCGCGAGATGGGACATGTGCTGTGTGAGCACCTCCGAGAGATGGGACATGTGCTGTGTGAGCCTCTCCGAGAGATGGGACATGTGCTGTTTGAGGGTCCGCCGGGAGATAGGACATGTAATGTATGAGCCCCTCTGGGAGATTGGACATGTGCTGCGTGAGGGTCCTCCGCGAGATGGGAAATGTGCTGTGTGAGCACCTCCGAGAGATGGGACATGTACTGTGTGAGCCACTCCGAGAGAAGGGAGATGTGCTGTGCGAGAATACTCCGGGAGATGGGACATGTGCTGTGTGAGCCCCTCCGGGAATTGGGACATGTGCTGTGCGAGCCCCTCCGGGAGATGGGACATGTGCTGTGTGAGCATCTCCGGGAGATGGGACATGTGGTGTGTGAAGGTCCTCCGGGAGATGGGACATGTGTTGTGTGAGCCTCTCGGGGAGATGGGACATGTGTTGTGCGAGGGTCCTCCGGGAGATGGGACATCTGCTGTGTGAGGGTCCTCTGGGAGATGGGGCATGTGCTTTGTGTCCCCCTCCAGGACATGGGACATGTGCTGTGTGAGCCCCTCCGGGAGATGGGACATGTGCTGTGTGAGCCCCTCCAGGAGATGGGACATGTGCTGTGTGAAGTGTCCTCCGGGAGATGGGACACGTGCTGTGTGACCCCCTCCGGGACAGGGGACATGTGCTGTGTGAGCCACTCCGGGAGATGGGACATGTGCTGTGTGAGCCCCTCCGGGAGCTAGGACATGTGCTGAGTGAGCCCCTCCAGGAGATAGGACATGGACTGTGGCAGCGCCTCCAGGAGAGGGGACAGGTGCTGTGTGAGCCCCTCCCGGATATGGGAGATGTGCTGTGTGAGTGTCCTCCGGGAGATGGGACATGTTCTGTTTGAGGGTCCTCCGGGAGATGGGACATGTGCTGTGTGAGCCTCTCCGGGAGATGGGACATGTGTTGTGTGAGGGTCCTCTGGGAGATGGGACATGTTCTGTGTGAGGGTCCTCTGGGAGATGGGACATGTTCTGTGTGAGGGTCCTCCGGGAGATGGGACATGTGGTGTGTGAGGGTCCTCCGGGTGGTGGGACATTTGTTGTGTGAGGGTCCTCTGGGAGATTGGACATGTGCTGCGTGAGGGTCCTCCGCGAGATGGGAAATGTGCTGTGTGAGCACCTCCGAGAGATGGGACATGTACTGTGTGAGCCACTCCGAGAGAAGGGAGATGTGCTGTGCGAGAATACTCCGGGAGATGGGACATGTGCTGTGTGAGCCCCTCCGGGAATTGGGACATGTGCTGTGCGAGCCCCTCCGGGAGATGGGACATGTGCTGTGTGATCCCTTCTCGGAGATGGGTCATGTGCTGTGTGAGGGTTCCTCCGGGAGATGGGACATGTGCTGTGTGAGGGTCCTCCGTGGAATGGGACATGTGCTGTGTGAGGGTCCTCCTGGAGATGGGACATGTGCTGTGTGAGCCACTCCAAGAGATGGGACATGTGCTGTGTGAGGGTCCTCCGGGAGATGGGACATGTGCTGTGCGAGAATACTCCTGGAGATGGGACATGTGCTGTGTGAGCCCCTCTGGGAGATGGGTCATGTGCTGTGTGAGGGTCCCTCCGGGAGATGGGACATGTGCTGTGAGAGGGTCCTCCGGGAGATGGGACATGTAATGTATGAGCCCCTCTGGGAGATGGGACATGTGCTGTGTAAGCCCCTCCGGGAGATGGGTAATGTGCTGTGTGAGCATCCTCCGGGAGATGGGAAATGTGCTGTGTGTGCCCCTCCGGGAGAAAAGGGGAGTGTCCTGTATGAGCCCCTCCGGGAGGTGGGACGTGTGCTGTTTGAGGGTCCTCCGGGAGATGGGACATGTGCTGTGTGAAGGTCCTCCGGGAGATGGGACACGTGCTGTGTGAGCCCATCCAGGAGATGGGAAATATACTGTGCGAGCCCCTCTGGGCGATGGGACATGTGCTGTGTGAGTGTCCTCCGCGAGATGGAGGATGTGGTTTGTGAGGGTCCTCCGGGAGATGGGCCATGTGCTGTGTGAGCCCTTCCGGGAGGTGGGACATGTGCTGTGTGGGGTTCCTCCGGGAGATGGGACGTAAACTGTGCGAGCCCCTCCGGGAGATGGGACATGTGCTGTGTGAGGGTCGTCCGGGAGATGGGACATGTAATGTATGATCCCCTCCGGGAGATGCGATATGTGCTGTGTGAGCCCCTCCGGGAAATGGTGCATGTGCTGTGTGAGCCCCTCCGGGAGATGGGACATGTGCTGTGCGACCCCTTCCGGGAGATGGGACATGTGCTGTGTGGGGTTCCTCCGCGAGATGGGACGTAAACTGTGCGAGCCCCTCCGGGAGATGGGACATGTGCTGTGTGAGGGACCTCTGGGAGATGGGACTTGTGCTGTGTGCGCCCCTCCGGGAGAGGGAACATGTGTTGTGTGAGCCCCTCCGAAAAAAGGGACATGTGCTGTGTGAGGGTCCTCTGGGAGATGGAACATGTGCTGTGCGACCCCTTCCGGGAGATGGGACATGTGCTGTGTGAATCACTCCAGGAGATGGGACATGTGCTGTGCGAGGATACTCCGGGAGATGGGACATGTGCTGTGCGAGGATACTCCGGGAGATGGGACATGTGCTGTGTGAGGGTCCTCCGAGAGATGGGACATGTAATGTATGAGCCCCTCTGGGAGATGGGTCATGTGCTGTGTGAGCCCCTCCGTGAGATGGGACGTGTTGTGTGAGTGTCCGCCGGGAGATGGGACATGTGCTGTGTGAGGGTCCTCCGAGAGATGGGACATGTGCTGCGTGAGCCCCTTTGAGAGATGGGGCATGTGCTATGTCAGGGTCCCCTGTGAGATGGGACATGTGCTGTGTGATCCACTCCAGGAGATGGGACATGTGCTGTGCGAGGATACTCCGGGAGATGGGACATGTGCTGTGTGAGCCCCTCCAGGAAATGGGACATGTGCTGTGTGAGGGTCATCCGGGAGATGCGACATGTAATATATGAGCCCGTCTCGGAGATGGGACATGAACTGTGTGAGCGTCCTCCGGGAGATGGGACATGTGCTGTGTGAGCCCCTCTGTTAGATGGGACATGTGCTGTGTGAGCCCCTTTGGGAGATGAGCCATGTGCTTTGTGAGCCCATCCGGGAGATGGGACATGTGCTGTGTGAGGGTCCTCCCGGAGATGGGACATGTAATGTATGAGCCTCTCTGGGAGATGGGGCATGTGCTGTGTGAGGGTCCTCCGGGAGATGGGACATGTAATGTTTGAGCCCCTCTGGAAGATGGGACATGTGCTGTGTGAGGGTCATCCGGAGATGGGACATGTAATGTATGAGCCACTCCGGGAGATGGGACATGTGCTGTTTGATGGTCATCCGGGAGATGGGACATGTGATGTATGAGCCACTCCGGGAGATGGGACATGTGCTTTGTGAGTGTCCTCCGGGAGATTGGACATGTGCTGTGTGAGGGTCTTCCGGGAGATGGGAAATGTGATGTATGAGCCCCTCTGGGAGATGGGACATGTGCTGTATGAGGGTCCTCTGGGAGATGTGACATGTGATGTGTGAATGTCATCCGGGACATGGGACATGTTCTTTGTTGTCACTCTGGGAGATGGGACAAGTGCTGAGTGAGGATCCTCCGCACGATGGGGCATGTACTGTGTGAGGGTCCTCCGGGAGACGGGACATGTAATGTATGAGCTCCTCTGGGAGATGGGGCAGGTGCTGTGAGAGCCCCTCCGGAAGATGGGACATGTAATGTATGAGCCCCTCTGGGAGATGGGACATATGCTGTTTGACGGTCATCCAGGAGATGGGACATGTGATGTATGAGCCACTCCGGGAGATTGGACATGTGCTGTGTGAGGGTCCTCCGCGAGATGGGACATGTGCTGTGTGAGCACCTCCGAGAGATGGGACATGTGCTGTGTGAGCCTCTCCGAGAGATGGGACATGTGCTGTGCGAGAATACTCCGGGAGATGGGACATGTGTTATGTGAGCCCCTCCGGGAAATGGGATATGTGCTGTGTGAGGGTCCTCCGGGAGATGGGACATGTGCTGTGTGAGGGTCCTCTGGGAGATGGGACATGTACTTTGTGAGTGTCCTCCGGGAGTTGGGACATGTGCTGTGTGAGCCACTCCGGGAAATGGGACATGTGCTGTGTGAGGGTCCTCCGGGTGATGGAACATGTGTTGTGTGAGGGTCCTCCTGGTGATGGGACATGTGCTGTGTGAGTGTCCTCCGGGAGATGCGTCATGTGCTGTGTGAGGATCGTCCGGGAGAGGGAACATGTGATGTGTGAGCCCCTCCGGGAGAGGGAACATGTGCTGTATGAGCCCCTCCGGGAGAGGGAATATGTGCTGTATGAGCCCCGCCGGTAGATGGGACATGTGCTGTGTGAGGGTCCTTTGGGAGATGTGACATGTGATGTATGAGGGGTCTCCGGGAGATGGGACATGTGCTTTGAAGTCAATCTGGGAGATGGGACAAGTGCTGAGTGAGGGTCCTCCGCATGATGGGGCATGTGCTGTGTGAGGGTCCTCCGGGAACGGGACATGTAATGTATGAGCTCCTCTGGGAGATGGGACATGTGCTGTGTGACTGTCTTCCGCGAGATAGGGCATGTGCTGTGTGGGGGTCCTCCGGGAGATGGGACATGTGCTGTTTGACGGTATTCCGGGAGATGGGACATGTGATGTATGAGACACTCCGGGAGATGGGACATGTGCTGTGTGAGGGTTCTCCGGGAGATGGGACATGTGCTGTGTGAGCCTCTCTGGGAGATGGGTCATGTGCTGTGTGAGGGTTCCTCCGGGAGATGGGACATGTGCTGTGTGAGCCTCCTCCGGGAGATGGGACATGTAATGTATGAGCCCCTCTGGGAGATGGGACATGTGCTGTGTGAGGGTCCTCCGGGAGATGGGACATGTGCTGTGCGAAAATACTCTGGCCAATGGGACATGTGCTGTGTGAGCCCCTCCGGGAGAGGGAACGTGTGCTGTGTGATCTACTCCAGGAGATGGGACATGTGCTGTGTGAGTGTCGTCTGGGAGATGGAACATGTGCTGTCTGAGGGTCCTCCGCGAGATGGGACATGTGCCGTGAGCCCATCCGGGAGATGGGAAGTGTACTGTGCGAGCCCCTCATGGAGGTGGGACATGTGCTGTGTAAGGGTCCTCCGGGAGATGGGACATGTAATGTATGAGCCCCTCCGGGAGATGGGACATGTGCTATGTGAGCCCCTCCGGGAAATGGGACATGTGCTGTGTGAGCCCCTCCGATAGATGGGACATGTGCTGTGCGAGGGTCCTCCGGGAGATGGGACTTGTGCTGGGTGTGCCCCTCCGGGAGAGGGAACGTGTGCTGTGTGATCTACTCCAGGAGCTGGGACATGTGCTGTGTGAGGGTCATCCGGGAGATGGGACATGTAATATATGAGCCCCTCTGGGAGATGGGACATGTACTGTGTGAGGGTCCTCCGGGAGATGGGACATGTGCTGTGTGAGCCCCTCTGTTAGATGGGGCATGTGCTATGTCAGGGTCCCCTGTGAGATGGGACATGTGCTGTGCGACCCCTTCCGGGAGATGGGTCATGTGCTGTGTGATCCAATCCAGGAGATGGGACATGTGCTGTGCGAGGATACTCCGGGAGATGGGACATGTGCTTTGTGAGTCCCTCTGTGAGATGGGGCATGTGTTGTGTGAGTGTCCGCCGGCAGATGGGAAATGTGCTGTGTGAGGGTCCTCCGAGAGATGGGACATGTGCTGTGTGAGCCCCTTTGGGAGATGGGACATGTTCTTTGTCAGGGTCCTCTGGGCGATGGGACATGTGCTGTGTGAGCCCCTTTGGGAGATGAGCCATGTGCTTTCTGAGCCCCTCCGGGAGATGGGACACGTGCTGTGTGAACCCCTCCAGGAGATGGGACATGTGCTGTTTGACGGTCATCCGGGAGATGGGACATGTGATGTATGAGCCACTCCGGGAGATGGGACATGTGCTGTTTGAGGGTCCGCCGGGAAATAGGACATGTAATGTATGAGCCCCTCTGGGAGATTGGACATGTGCTGTGTGAGCCTCTCCGAGAGATGGGACATGTGCTGTGCGAGAATACTCTGGGAGATGGGACATGTGCTGTGTGAGCCCCTCTGGGAGATGGGACATGTGCTGTGTGAGCCCCTCCGTGAGATGGGACATGTGTTGTGTGAGTGTCCGCCGGGAGATGGGACATGTGCTGTGTGAGGGTCCTCCGAGAGATGGGACATGTGCTGTGTGAGCCCCTTTGGGAGATGTGACATGTTCTTTGTCAGGGTCCTCTGGGAGATGGGACATGTGCTGTGTGAGCCCCTTTGGGAGATGAGCCATGTGCTTTCTGAGCCCCTCCGGGAGATGGGACACGTGCTGTGTGAACCCCTCCAGGAGATGGGACATGTGCTGTTTGACGGTCATACGGGAGATGGGACACGTGATGTATGAGCCACTCCTGGAGATGGGACATGTGCTTTGTGAGTGTCCTCTGGGAGATTGGACATTTGCTGTGTGAGGGTCTTCCGGGAGATGGGAAATGTGATGTATGAGCCACTCTGGCAGATGGGACATGTGCTGTGTGAGGTTCCTCTGGGAGATGGGACATGTGCTGTGTGAGCCTCTCCGAGAGATGGGACATGTGCTGTGCGAGAATACTCTGGGAGATGGGACATGTGCTGTGTGAGCCCCTTTGGGAGATGGGACATGTTCTTTGTCAGGGTCCCCTGGGAGATGGGACATGTGCTGTGTGAGCCCCTTTGGGAGATGAGCCATGTGCTGTTTGACGGTCATCCGGGAGATGGGACACGTGATGTATGAGCCACTCCTGCAGATGGGACATGTGCTTTGTGAGTGTCCTCTGGGAGATTGGACATGTGCTGTTTGACAGTCATCTGGGAGATGGGACACGTGATGTATGAGCCACTCCTGGAGATGGGACATGTGCTTTGTGAGTGTCCTCTGGGAGATTGGACATGTGCTGTGTGAGCGTCTTCCGGGAGATGGGAATTGTGATGTATGAGCCACTCTGGAAGATGGGACATGTGCTGTGTGAGGTTCTTCTGAGAGATGGGACATGTGCTGTGTGAGCCTCTCCGAGAGATGGGACATTTGCTGTGCGAGAATACTCTGGGAGATGGGACATGTGCTGTGTGAGGGTCCTCCGGGAGATGGGACATGTGCTGTGTGAGGGTCCTCCGGGAGATGTGACTTGTGCTGTGTGAGCCCCTCCGGGAGAGGGAACATGTGTTGTGTGAGCCCCTCCGAAAAAAGGGACATGTGCTGTGTGAGGGTGCTCCGGGAGATGGAACATGTGCTGTGCGACCCTTTCCGGGAGATGGGACATGTGCTGTGTGATCCACTCCAGGAGATGGGACATGTGCTGTGCGAGGATACTCCGGGAGATGGGACATGTGCTGTGCGAGGATAATCCGGGAGATGGGACATGTGCTGTGTGAGGGTCCTCCGAGAGATGGGACATGTAATGTATGAGCCCCTCTGGGAGATGGGTCATGTGCTGTGTGAGCGCCTCCGTGAGATGGGACGTGTTGTGTGAGTGTCCGCCGGGAGATGGGACATGTGCTGTGTGAGGGTCCTCCGAGAGATGGGACATGTGCTGTGTGAGCCCCTTTGAGAGATGGGGCATGTGCTATGTCAGGGTCCCCTATGAGATGGGACATGTGCTGTGTGATCCAATCCAGTAGATGGGACATGTGCTGTGCGAGGATACTCCGGGAGATGGGACATGTGCTGTGTGAGCCCCTCCAGGAAATGGGACATGTGCTGTGTGAGGGTCATCCGGGAGTTGGGACATGTAATATATGAGCCCCTCTAGGAGATGGGTCATGTACTGTGCGAGGGTCCTCCGGGAGATGGGACATGTGCTGTGTGAGCCCCTCTGTTAGATGGGACATGTGCTGTGTGAGCCCCTTTGGGAGATGAGCCATGTGCTTTGTGAGCCCATCCGGGAGATGGGACATGTGCTGTGTGAGGGTCCTCCCGGAGATGGGACATGTAATGTATGAGCCCCTCTGGGAGATCGGGCATGTGCTGTGTGAGGGTCCTCCGGGAGATGGGACATGTAATGTTTGAGCCCCTCTGGAAGATGGGACATGTGCTGTGTGAGGGTCATCCGGGAGATGGGACATGTGCTGTTTGCTGGTCATCCGGGAGATGGGACATGTGATGTATGAGCCAATCCGGGAGATGGGACATGTGCTTTGTGAGTGTCCTCCGGGAGATTGGACATGTGCTGTGTGAGGGTCTTCCGGGAGATGGGAAATGTGATGTATGAGCCCCTCTGGGAGATGGGACATGTGCTGTATGAGGGTCCTCTGGGAGATGTGACATGTGATGTGTGAATGTCATCCGGGACATGGGACATGTTCTTTGTAGTCACTCTGGGAGATGGGACAAGTGCTGAGTGAGGATCCTCCGCACGATGGGGCATGTACTGTGTGAGGGTCCTCCGGGAGACGGGACATGTAATGTATGAGCTCCTCTGGGAGATGGGGCAGGTGCTGTGAGAGCCCCTCCGGAGATGGGACATGTAATATATGAGCCCCTCTGGGAGATGGCACATATGCTGTTTGACGGTCATCCAGGAGATGGGACATTGATGTATGAGCCGCTCCGGGAGATGGGACATGTGCTATGTGAGCCCCTCCGGGAAATGGGGCATGTGCTGTGTGAGCCCCTCCGGGAGATGGGACATGTGCTGTGCGAGGGTCCTCCGGGAGATGGGACTTGTGCTGGGTGAGCCCCTCCGGGAGAGGGAACGTGTGCTGTGTGATCTACTCCAGGAGCTGGGACATGTGCTGTGTGAGGGTCATCCGGGAGATGGGACATGTAATATATGAGCCCCTCTGGGAGATGGGACATTTACTCTGTGAGGGTCCTCCGGGAGATGGGACATGTGCTGTGTGAGCCCCTCTGTTAGATGGGACATGTGCTGTGTGAGTCCCTTTGGGAGATGAGCCATGTGCTTTGTGAGCCCATCCGGGAGATGGGAAATGTGCTGTGTGAGGGTCCTCCCGGAGATGGGACATGTAATGTATGAGCCCCTCTGGGAGATGTGGCATGTGCTGTGTGAGGGTCCTCCCGGAGATGGGACATGTAATGTATGAGCCCCTCTGGGAGATGTGGCATGTGCTGTGTGAGGGTCCTCCGGGAGATGGGACATGTAATGTATGAGCCCCTCTGGAAGATGGGACATGTGCTGTGTGAGGGTCATCCGGGAGATGGGACATGTGCTGTTTGTTGGTCATCCGGGAGATGGGACATGTGATGTATGAGCCACTCTGGGAGATGGGACATGTGCTTTGTGAGTCCCTCTGTGAGATGGGGCATGTGTTGTGTGAGTGTCCGCCGGCAGATGGGAAATGTGCTGTGTGAGGGTCCTCCGAGAGATGGGACATGTGCTGTGTGAGCCCCTTTGGGAGATGGGACATGTTCTTTGTCAGGGTCCTCTGGGAGATGGGACATGTGCTGTGTGAGCCCCTTTGGGAGATGAGCCATGTGCTTTCTGAGCCCCTCCGGGAGATGGGACACGTGCTGTGTGAACCCCTCCAGGAGATGGGACATGTGCTGTTTGACGGTCATCCGGGAGATGGGACACGTGATGTATGAGCCACTCCTGGAGATGGGACATGTGCTTTGTGAGTGTCCTCTGGGAGATTGGACATGTGCTGTGTGAGGGTCTTCCGGGAGATGGGAAATGTGATGTATGAGCCACTCTGGGAGATGGGACATGTGCTGTGTGAGGTTCCTCTGGGAGATGGGACATGTGCTGTGTGAGCCTCTCCGAGAGATGGGACATGTGCTGTGCGAGAATACTCTGGGAGATGGGACATGTGCTGTGTGAGGGTCCTCCGGGAGATGGGACATGTGCTGTGTGAGCCCCTCCGGGAAATGGGGCATGTGCAGTGTGAGCCCCTCTGGGCGATGGGACATGTGCTGTGTGAGGGTCCTCCGGGTGATGGGACATGTGTTGTGTGAGGGTCCTCCGGGAGATGGGACATGTAATGTATGAGCCCCTCTGGGAGATGGGACATGTGCTGTGTGAGGGTCGTCCGCGAGATGGGACATGTGCTGTCTGAGCCACACCGGGAGATGGGACATGTGCTGTGTGAGGGTCCTCCGGGAGATGGGACATGTGCTGTGTGAGCCACTCCGGGAGATGGGACATGTGCTGTTTGAGCCCCTCTGGGAGATGGGACATGTGCTGTGTGAGGGTCCTCCGGGTGATGGGACATGTGCTGTGTGAGGGTCCTCCGGGAGATGGGACATGTAATGTATGAGCCCCTCTGGGAGATGGGACATGTGCTGTGTGAGGGTCGTCCGCGAGATGGGACATGTGCTGTCTGAGCCACACCGGGAGATGGGACATGTGCTGTGTGAGGGTCCTCCGGGAGATGGGACATGTGCTGTGTGAGCCACTCCGGGAGATGGGACATGTGCTGTTTGACGGTCATCCGGGAGATGGGAAATGTGATGTATCAGCCACTCCGGGAGATGGGACATGTGCTGTTTGAGGGTCCGCCGGGAAACAGGACATGTAATGTATGAGCCCCTCTGGGAGATTGGACATGTGCTGTGTGAGGGTCCTCCGCGAGATGGGACATGTGCTGTCTGAGCCACTCCGGGAGATGGGACATGTGCTGTGTGAGGGTCCTCCGGGAGATGGGACAGGTGCTGTGTGAGCACCTCCGGGAGATGGAACATCTGCTGTGTGACAGTCCTCCTGGTGATGGGACATGTGCTGTGTGAGGGTTCTCTGGGAGATGGGACATATGCTGTGTGACCCCCTCCGGGAGATGGGACATGTGCTTTGTATTCAATCTAGGAGGTGGGACAAGTTCTGAGTGAGGGACCTCCGCACGATGGGGCATGTTCTGTGTGAGGGTCCTCCGGGAGACGGGACATGTAATGTATGAGCTCCTCTGGGAGATGGGACATATGCTGTGTGAGTGTCCTCCGCGAGATGGGGCATGTGCTTTGTGAGGGTCCTCCGGGAGATGGAGCAGGTGCTGTGAGAGCCCCTCCGGAAGATGAGACATGTAATGTATGAGCCCCTCTGGGAGATGGGACATGTGCTGTGCGAGGATACTCCGGGAGATGGGACATGTGCTGTGTGAGCACCTCCGGGAGATGGAACATGTGCTGTATGAGTGCCCTCCTGCTGATGGGACATGTGCTGTGTGAGGGTCCTCTGGGAGATGGGACATGTGCTGTGTGAGCCCCTCCCGGAAATGGGACATGTGCTGTGTGAGCCCCTCCGGGAGATGGGGCATGTGCAGTGTGAGTCCCTATGGGAGATGGGACATGTGCTGTGTGAGGGTCCTCCGGGAGTTGGGACATGTAATGTATGAGCCCCTCTGGAAGATGGGACATGTGCTGTGTGAGGGTCATCCGGGAGATGGGACATGTGCTGTTTGATGGTCATCCGGGAGATGGCACATGTGCTGTGTGAGCCCCTCCGTGAGATGGGACATGTGTTGTGTGAGTGTCCGCCGGGAGATGGGACATGTGCTGTGTAAGGGTCCTCCGAGCGATGGGACATGTGCTGTGTGAGCCCCTTTGGGAGATGAGGCATGTGCTTTCTGAGCCCCTCCGGGAAATGGGACACGTGCTGTGTGAACCCCTCCAGGAGATGGGACATGTGCTGTTTGACGGTCATCCGGGAGATGGGACACGTGATGTATGAGGCTCTCCAGGAGATGGGACATGTGCTGTGTGAGGGTCCTTCGGGAGATGGGACATGTGCTGTGTGAGCCACTCCGGGAGATGGGACATGTGCTGTGTGAGCCCCTCCGGGAGATGGGACATGTGCTGTGTGAGCCACTCCGGGAAATGGGACATGTGCTGTGTGACGGTCCTCTGTGAGATGTGACATGTGATGTGTGAGGTTCCTCCGGGAGATGGGACATGTGCTTTGTCGTCACTCTGGGAGATGGGACAAGTGCTGAGTGAGCGTCCTCCACACGATGGGGCATGTGCTGTGTGAGGGTCCTCCGGGAGACGGGACATGTAATGAATGAGCTCCTCTGCGAGACGGGACATGTGCTGTGTGAGTGACCTCCGCGAGATGGGGCATGTGCTGTGTGAGGGTCCTCCGGGAGATGGGGCAGGTGCTGTGAGATCCCCCCCGGAAGATGGGACATGTAATGTATGAGCCCCTCTGGGAGATGGGACATGTGCTGTGTGGGGGTCCTTCGGAAGATGGGACATGTGCTGTGTGAGCCCTTCCAGGAGATGCTACATGTGCTGTTTGACGGTCATCCGGGAGATGGGACATGTCATGTATGAGCCAATCCGGGAGATGGGACATGTGCTGACTGAGCCACACCGGGAGATGGGACATGTGCTGTGTGAGGGTCCTCCGGGAGATGGGACATGTGCTGTGTGAGCCCCTCTGTTAGATGGGACATGTGCTGTGTGAGTCCCTTTGGGAGATGAGCCATGTGCTTTGTGAGCCCATCCGGGAGATGGGAAATGTGCTGTGTGAGGGTCCTCCCGGAGATGGGACATGTAATGTATGAGCCCCTCTGGGAGATGTGGCATGTGCTGTGTGAGGGTCCTCCGGGAGATGGGACATGTAATGTATGAGCCCCTCTGGAAGATGGGACATGTGCTGTGTGAGGGTCATCCGGGAGATGGGACATGTGCTGTTTGTTGGTCATCCGGGAGATGGGACATGTGATGTATGAGCCACTCCGGGAGATGGGACATGTGCTTTGTGAGTCCCTCTGTGAGATGGGGCATGTGTTGTGTGAGTGTCCGCCGGCAGATGGGAAATGTGCTGTGTGAGGGTCCTCCGAGAGATGGGACATGTGCTGTGTGAGCCCCTTTGGGAGATGGGACATGTTCTTTGTCAGGGTCCTCTGGGAGATGGGACATGTGCTGTGTGAGCCCCTTTGGGAGATGAGCCATGTGCTTTCTGAGCCCCTCCGGGAGATGGGACACGTGCTGTGTGAACCCCTCCAGGAGATGGGACATGTGCTGTTTGACGGTCATCCGGGAGATGGGACACGTGATGTATGAGTCACTCCTGGAGATGGGACATGTGCTTTGTGAGTGTCCTCTGGGAGATTGGACATGTGCTGTGTGAGGGTCTTCCGGGAGATGGGAAATGTGATGTATGAGCCACTCTGGGAGATGGGACATGTGCTGTGTGAGGTTCCTCTGGGAGATGGGACATGTGCTGTGTGAGCCTCTCCGAGAGATGGGACATGTGCTGTGCGAGAATACTCTGGGAGATGGGACATGTGCTGTGTGAGGGTCCTCCGGGAGATGGGACATGTGCTGTGTGAGCCCCTCCGGGAAATGGGGCATGTGCAGTGTGAGCCCCTCTGGGCGATGGGATATGTGCTGTGTGAGCCCCTTTGGGAGATGGGACATGTTCTTTGTCAGGGTCCTCTGGGAGATGGGACAGGTGCTGTGTGAGCCCCTCTGGGAGATGGGACATGTGCTGTGTGAGGGTCCTCCGGGTGATGGGACATGTGCTGTGTGAGGGTCCTCCGGGAGATGGGACATGTAATGTATGAGCCCCTCTGGGAGATGGGACATGTGCTGTGTGAGGGTCGTCCGCGAGATGGGACATGTGCTGTCTGAGCCACACCGGGAGATGGGACATGTGCTGTGTGAGGGTCCTCCGGGAGATGGGACATGTGCTGTGTGAGCCACTCCGGGAGATGGGACATGTGCTGTTTGACGGTCATCCGGGAGATGGGAAATGTGATGTATCAGCCACTCCGGGAGATGGGATATGTGCTGTTTGAGGGTCCGCCGGGAAACAGGACATGTAATGTATGAGCCCCTCTGGGAGATTGGACATGTGCTGTGTGAGGGTCCTCCGCGAGATGGGACATGTGCTGTCTGAGCCACTCCGGGAGATGGGACATGTGCTGTGTGAGGGTCCTCCGGGAGATGGGACAGGTGCTGTGTGAGCACCTGCGGGAGATGGAACATCTGCTGTGTGACAGTCCTCCTGGTGATGGGACATGTGCTGTGTGAGGGTTCTCTGGGAGATGGGACATATGCTGTGTGACCCCCTCCGGGAGATGGGACATGTGCTTTGTATTCAATCTAGGAGGTGGGACAAGTTCTGAGTGAGGGAACTCCGCACGATGGGGCATGTTCTGTGTGAGGGTCCTCCGGGAGACGGGACATGCAATGTATGAGCTCCTCTGGGAGATGGGACATATGCTGTGTGAGTGTCCTCCGTGAGATGGGGCATGTGCTTTGTGAGGGTCCTCCGGGAGATGGAGCAGGTGCTGTGAGAGCCCCTCCGGAAGATGAGACATGTAATGTATGAGCCCCTCTGGGAGATGGGACATGTGCTGTGCGAGAATACTCTGGGAGATGGGACATGTGCTGTGTGAGCCCCTCCCGGAAATGGGACATGTGCAGTGTGAGTCCCTATGGGAGATGGGACATGTGCTGTGTGAGGGTCCTCCGGGAGATGGGATGTAATGTATGAGCCCCTCTGGAAGATGGGACATGTGCTGTGTGAGGGTCATCCGGGAGATGGGACATGTGCTGTTTGATGGTCATGCGGGAGATGGCACATGTGCTGTGTGAGCCCCTCCGTGAGATGGGACATGTGTTGTGTGAGTGTCCGCCGGGAGATGGGACATATGCTGTGTAAGGGTCCTCCGAGAGATGGGACATGTGCTGTGTGAGCCCCTTTGGGAGATGAGGCATGTGCTTTCTGAGCCCCTCCGGGAAATGGGACACGTGCTGTGTGAACCCCTCCAGGAGATGGGACATGTGCTGTTTGACGGTCATCCGGGAGATGGGACACGTGATGTATGAGGCTCTCCGGGAGATGGGACATGTGCTGTGTGAGGGTCCTTCGGGAGATGGGACATGTGCTGTGTGAGCACCTCCGGGAGATGGAACATGTGCTGTGTGAGCCACTCCGGGAGATGGGACATGTGCTGTGTGAGCCACTCCGGGAGATGGGACATGTGCTGTGTGAGCCCCTCCGGGAGATGGGACATGTGCTGTGTGAGCCACTCCGGGAAATGGGACATGTGCTGTGTGACGGTCCTCTGTGAGATGTGACATGTGATGTGTGAGGTTCCTCCGGAAGATGGGACATGTGCTTTGTCGTCACTCTGGGAGATGGGACAAGTGCTGAGTGAGCGTCCTCCACACGATGGGGCATGTGCTGTGTGAGGGTCCTCCGGGAGACGGGACATGTAATGAATGAGCTCCTCTGCGAGACGGGACATGTGCTGTGTGAGTGACCTCCGCGAGATGGGGCATGTGCTGTGTGAGGGTCCTCCGGGAGATGGGGCAGGTGCTGTGAGATCCCCTCCGGAAGATGGGACATGTAATGTATGAGCCCCTCTGGGAGATGGGACATGTGCTGTGTGGGGGTCCTTCGGAAGATGGGACATGTGCTGTGTGAGCCCTTCCAGGAGATGCTACATGTGCTGTTTGACGGTCATCCGGGAGATGGGACATGTCATGTATGAGCCAATCCGGGAGATGGGACATGTGCTGACTGAGCCACACCGGGAGATGGGACATGTGCTGTGTGAGGGTCCTCCGGGAGATGGGACATGTGCTGTGTGAGCACCTCCGGGAGATGGAACATGTGCTGTGTGAGCTCCTCCGGGAGATGGGACATTTGCTGTGTGAGCCACTCCGGTAGACATGTGCTGCGTGAGCCCCTCCGTGATATGGGACACATGCTGTGTTAGCCCCTCCGGTAGATGGGACATGAGCTGTGTGAGGGTCATCCGGGAGATGGGACGTAGATTTTGCGAGCACCTCCGGGAAATGGGACATGTGCTGTGCGACCCCCTCCGGGAGATGTGACACGTGATGTGTGAGGGTCCTCCGGGAGATGGGACATGTGCTTTTTAGTCACTCTGGGAGATGGGACAAGTGCTGAGTGAGCGTCCTCCACACGATGGGGCATGTGCTGTGTGAGGGTCCTCCGGGAGACGGGACATGTAATGTATGAGCTCCTCTGGGAGTTGGGACATGTGCTGTGTGAGTGTCCTCCGCGAGATGGAGCATGTGCTTTGTGAGGTTCCTCCGGGAGATGGGACATGTGCTGTGTGGGGTTCCTCCGTGAGATGGGACGTAAACTGTGAGTGCCCTTCTGGGAGATGGGACATGTGCTGTGTGAGGGTCCTCCGCGAGATGGGACATGTAATGTATGAGCCCCTCCGGGAGATGGGACATGTGCTGTGTGAGGGTCCTCCGGGAGATGGGACATGTGCTGTGTGAGCCACTCCGGGAGATGGGACATGTGCTGTTTGACGGTCATCCGGGAGATGGGACATGTGATGTATGAGCCACTCCGGGAGATGGGACATGTGCTGTTTGAGGGTCCGCCGGGAAATAGGACATGTAATGTATGAGCCCCTCTGGGAGATTGGACATGTGCTGTGTGAGCCTCTCCGAGAGATGGGACATGTGCTGTGCGAGAATACTCTGGGAGATGGGACATGTGCTGTGTGAGCCCCTCTGGGAGATGGGACATGTGCTGTGTGAGCCCCTCCGTGAGATGGGACATGTGTTGTGTGAGTGTCCGCCGGGAGATGGGACATGTGCTGTGTGAGGGTCCTCCGAGAGATGGGACGTGTGCTGTGTGAGCCCCTTTGGGAGATGTGACATGTTCTTTGTCAGGGTCCTCTGGGAGATGGGACATGTGCTGTGTGAGCCCCTTTGGGAGATGAGCCATGTGCTTTCTGAGCCCCTCCGGGAGATGGGACACGTGCTGTGTGAACCCCTCCAGGAGATGGGACATTTGCTGTTTGACGGTCATCCGGGAGATGGGACACGTGATGTATGAGCCACTCCTGGAGATGGGACATGTGCTTTGTGAGTGTCCTCTGGGAGATTGGACATGTGCTGTGTGAGGGTCTTCCGGGAGATGGGAAATGTGATGTATGAGCCACTCTGGGAGATGGGACATGTGCTGTGTGAGGTTCCTCTGGGAGATGGGACATGTGCTGTGTGAGCCTCTCCGAGAGATGGGACATGTGCTGTGCGAGAATACTCTGGGAGATGGGACATGTGCTGTGTGAGGGACCTCCGGGAGATGGGACATGTGCTGTGTGAGCCCCTCCGGGAAATGGGGCATGTGCAGTGTGAGCCCCTTTGGGCGATGGGATATGTGCTGTGTGAGCCCCTTTGGGAGATGGGACATGTTCTTTGTCAGGGTCCTCTGGGAGATGGGACATGTGCTGTGTGAGCCCCTCTGGGAGATGGGACATGTAATGTATGAGCCCCTCTGGGAGATGGGACATGTGCTGTGTGAGGGTCGTCCGCGAGATGGGACATGTGCTGTCTGAGCCACACCGGGAGATGGGACATGTGCTGTGTGAGGGTCCTCCTGGAGATGGGACATGTGCTGTGTGAGCCACTCCGGGAGATGGGACATGTGCTGTTTGACGGTCATCCGGGAGATGGGAAAGGTGATGTATCAGCCACTGCGGGAGATGGGACATGTGCTGTTTGAGGGTCCGCCGGGAAACAGGACATGTAATGTATGAGCCCCTCTGGGAGATTGGACATGTGCTGTGTGAGGGTCCTCCGCGAGATGGGACAGGTGCTGTGTGAGCACCTCCGGGAGATGGAACATGTGCAGTGTGACAGTCCTCCTGGTGATGGGACATGTGCTGTGTGAGGGTTCTCTGGGAGATGGGACAAATGCTGTGTGACCCCCTCCGGGAGATGGGACATGTGCTTTGTATTCAATCTAGGAGGTGGGACAAGTTCTGAGTGAGGGACCTCCGCACGATGGGGCATGTGCTGTGTGAGTGTCCTCCGGGAGACGGGACATGTAATGTATGAGCTCCTCTGGGAGATGGGACATATGCTGTGTGAGTGTCCTCCGCGAGATGGGGCATGTGCTTTGTGAGGGTCCTCCGGGAGATGGAGCAGGTGCTGTGAGAGCCCCTCCGGTAGATGAGACATGTAATGTATGAGCCCCTCTGGGAGATGGGACATGTGCTGTGTGGGGTCCTCCGGGAGATGGGACATGTGCTGTGCGAGAATACTCTGGGAGATGGGACATGTGCTGTGTGAGCCCCTCCCGGAAATGGGACATGTGCTGTGTGAGCCCCTCCGGGAGATGGGGCATGTGCAGTGTGAGTCCCTATGGGAGATGGGACATGTGCTGTGTGAGGGTCCTCCAGGAGATGGGACATGTAATGTATGAGCCTCTCTGGAAGATGGGACATGTGCTGTGTGAGGGTCATCCGGGAGATGGGACATGTGCTGTTTGATGGTCATCCGGGAGATGGGACATGTGCTGTGTGAGCCCCTCCGTGAGATGGGACATGTGTTGTGTGAGTGTCCGCCGGGAGATGGGACATGTGCTGTGTAAGGGTCCTCCGAGAGATGGGACATGTGCTGTGTGAGCCCCTTTGGGAGATGGGACATGTTCTTTGTCAGGGTCCTCTGGGAGATGGGACATGTGCTGTGTGAGCCCCTTTGGGAGATGAGCCATGTGCTTTCTGAGCCCCTCCGGGAAATGGGACACGTGCTGTGTGAACCCCTCCAGGAGATGGGACATGTGCTGTTTGACGGTCATCCGGGAGATGGGACACGTGATGTATGAGCCCCTCCGGGAGATGGGACATGTGCTGTGCGAGGGTCCTCCGGGAGATGGGACTTGTGCTGGGTGAGCCCCTCCGGGAGAGGGAACGTGTGCTGTGTGATCTACTCCAGGAGCTGGGACATGTGCTGTGTGAGGGTCATCCGGGAGATGGGACATGTAATATATGAGCCCCTCTGGGAGATGGGATATGTACTGTGTGAGGGTCCTCCGGGAGATGGGACATGTGCTGTGTGAGCCCCTCTGTTAGATGGGACATGTGCTGTGTGAGTCCCTTTGGGAGATGAGCCATGTGCTTTGTGAGCCCATCCGGGAGATGGGAAATGTGCTGTGTGAGGGTCCTCCCGGAGATGGGACATGTAATGTATGAGCCCCTCTGGGAGATGTGGCATGTGCTGTGTGAGGGTCCTCCGGGAGATGGGACATTTAATGTATGAGCCCCTCTGGAAGATGGGACATGTGCTGTGTGAGGGTCATCCGGGAGATGGGACATGTGCTGTTTGATGGTCATCCGGGAGATGGGACATGTGATGTATGAGCCACTCCGGGAGATGGGACATGTGCTTTGTGAGTCCCTCTGTGAGATGGGGCATGTGTTGTGTGAGTGCCCGCCGGGAGATGGGACATGTGCTGTGTGAGGGTCCTCCGAGAGATGGGACATGTGCTGTGTGAGCCCCTTTGGGAGATGGGACATGTTCTTTGTCAGGGTCCTCTGGGAGATGGGACATGTGCTGTGTGAGCCCCTTTGGGAGATGAGCCATGTGCTTTCTGAGCCCCTCCGGGAGATGGGACACGTGCTGTGTGAACCCCTCCAGGAGATGGGACATGTGCTGTTTGACGGTCATCCGGGAGATGGGACATGTGCTTTGTGAGTGTCCTCTGGGAGATTGGACATGTGCTGTGTGAGGGTCTTCCGGGAGATGGGAAATGTGATGTATGAGCCACTCTGGGAGATTGGACATGTGCTGTGTGAGGTTCCTCTGGGAGATGGGACATGTGCTGTGTGAGCCTGTCCGAGAGATGGGACATGTGCTGTGCGAGAATACTCTGGGAGATGGGACATGTGCTGTGTGAGGGTCCTCCGGGAGATGGGACATGTGCTGTGTGAGCCCCTCCGGGAAATGGGGCATGTGCAGTGTGAGCCCCTCTGGGCGATGGGATATGTGCTGTGTGAGCCCCTTTAGGAGATGGGACATGTTCTTTGTCAGGGTCCTCTGGGAGATGGGACATGTGCTGTGTGAACTCCTCTGGGAGATGGGACATGTGCTGTGTGAGGGTCCTCCGGGTGATGGGACATGTGCTGTGTGAGGGTCCTCCGGGAGATGGGACATGTAATGTATGAGCCCCTCTGGGAGATGGGACATGTGCTGTGTGAGGGTCGTCCGCGAGATGGGACATGTGCTGTCTGAGCCACACCGGGAGATGGGACATGTGCTGTGTGAGGGTCCTCCGGGAGATGGGACATGTGCTGTGTGAGCCACTCCGGGAGATGGGACATGTGCTGTTTGACGGTCATCCGGGAGATGGGAAATGTGATGTATCAGCCACTCCGGGAGATGGGACATGTGCTGTTTGAGGGTCCGCCGGGAAATAGGACATGTAATGTATGAGCCCCTCTGGGAGATTGGACATGTGCTGTGTGAGGGTCCTCAGCGAGATGGGACATGTGCTGTCTGAGCCACTCCGGGAGATGGGACATGTGCTGTGTGAGGGTCCTCCGGGAGATGGGACAGGTGCTGTGTGAGCATCTCCGGGAGATGGAACATGTGCTGTGTGACAGTCCTCCTGGTGATGGGACATGTGCTGTGTGAGGGTTCTCTGGGAGATGGGACATATGCTGTGTGACACCCTCCGGGAGATGGGACATGTGCTTTGTATTCAATCTAGGAGGTGGGACAAGTTCTGAGTGAGGGACCTCCGCACGATGGGGCATGTGCTGTGTGAGGGTCCTCCGGGAGACGGGACATGTAATGTATGAGCTCCTCTGGGAGATGGGACATATGCTGTGTGAGTGTCCTCCGCGAGATGGGGCATGTGCTTTGTGAGGGTCCTCTGGGAGATGGAGCAGGTGCTGTGAGAGCCCCTCCGGAAGATGAGACATGTAATGTATGAGCCCCTCTGGGAGATGGGACATGTGCTGTGTGGGGTCCTCCGGGAGATGGGACATGTGCTGTGTGAGCCCCTCCAGGAGATGGGACATATGCTGTTTGACGGTCATCCGGGAGATGGGACATGTGGTGTATGATCCACTCCGGGAGATGGGACATGTGCTGTTTGAGGGTCCTCCGGGAGTTGGGACATGTGCTGTGTGAGCCAATCCGGGAAATGGGACATGTGCTGTGTGAGGGTCCTCCGGGAGATGGGACATGTTCTTTGTGAGTGTCCTCCGGGAGTTGGGACATGTGCTGTGTGAGTCACTCCGGGAAATGGGACATGTGCTGTGTGAGGGTCCTCCGGGGGATGGAACATGTGCTGTGTGAGGGTCCTCCTGGTGATGGGACATGTGCTGTGTGAGTGTCCTCCGGGAGATGCGTCATGTGATGAGTGAGGGTCCACCGGAAGATGGAACATGTGCTGTGTGAGGGTCATCCGGGAGAGGGAACATGTGCTGTGTGAGCCCCTCCGGGAGATGGGACATGTGCTGTGTGAGGATCGTCCGGGAGAGGGAACATGTGATGTGTGAGCCCCTCCGGGAGAGGGAACATGTGCTGTATGAGCCCCTCCGGTAGAGGGAACGTGTGCTGTGTGATCGACTACAGGAGATGGGACATGTGCTGTGCGAGGGTCCTCCGGGAGATGGGACTTGTGCTGGGTGAGCCCCTCCGGGAGAGGGAACGTGTGCTGTGTGATCTACTCCAGGAGCTGGGACATGTGCTGTGTGAGGGTCATCCGGGAGATGGGACATGTAATATATGAGCCCCTCTGGGAGATGGGACATGTACTGTGTGAGGGTCCTCCGGGAGATGGGACATGTGCTGTGTGAGCCCCTCTGTTAGATGGGACATGTGCTGTGTGAGTCCCTTTGGGAGATGAGCCATGTGCTTTGTGAGCCCATCCGGGAGATGGGAAATGTGCTGTGTGAGGGTCCTCCCGGAGATGGGACATGTAATGTATGAGCCCCTCTGGGAGATGTGGCATGTGCTGTGTGAGGGTCCTCCGGGAGATGGGACATGTAATGTATGAGCCCCTCTGGAAGATGGGACATGTGCTGTGTGAGGGTCATCCGGGAGATGGGACATGTGCTTTTTGATGGTCATCCGGGAGATGGGACATGTGATGTATGAGCCACGCCGGGAGATGGGACATGTGCTGTGTGAGGGTCATCCGGGAGAGGGAACATGTGCTGTGTGAGCCCCTCCGGGAGATGGGACATGTGCTGTGTGAGGATCGTCCGGGAGAGGGAACATGTGATGTGTGAGCCCCTCCGGGAGAGGGAACATGTGCTGTATGAGCCCCTCCGGTAGAGGGAACGTGTGCTGTGTGATCGACTACAGGAGATGGGACATGTGCTGTGCGAGGGTCCTCCGGGAGATGGGACTTGTGCTGGGTGAGCCCCTCCGGGAGAGGGAACGTGTGCTGTGTGATCTACTCCAGGAGCTGGGACATGTGCTGTGTGAGGGTCATCCGGGAGATGGGACATGTAATATATGAGCCCCTCTGGGAGATGGGATATGTACTGTGTGAGGGTCCTCCGGGAGATGGGACATGTGCTGTGTGAGCCCCTCTGTTAGATGGGACATGTGCTGTGTGAGTCCCTTTGGGAGATGAGCCATGTGCTTTGTGAGCCCATCCGGGAGATGGGAAATGTGCTGTGTGAGGGTCCTCCCGGAGATGGGACATGTAATGTATGAGCCCCTCTGGGAGATGTGGCATGTGCTGTGTGAGGGTCCTCCGGGAGATGGGACATTTAATGTATGAGCCCCTCTGGAAGATGGGACATGTGCTGTGTGAGGGTCATCCGGGAGATGGGACATGTGCTGTTTGATGGTCATCCGGGAGATGGGACATGTGATGTATGAGCCACTCCGGGAGATGGGACATGTGCTTTGTGAGTCCCTCTGTGAGATGGGGCATGTGTTGTGTGAGTGCCCGCCGGGAGATGGGACATGTGCTGTGTGAGGGTCCTCCGAGAGATGGGACATGTGCTGTGTGAGCCCCTTTGGGAGATGGGACATGTTCTTTGTCAGGGTCCTCTGGGAGATGGGACATGTGCTGTGTGAGCCCCTTTGGGAGATGAGCCATGTGCTTTCTGAGCCCCTCCGGGAGATGGGACACGTGCTGTGTGAACCCCTCCAGGAGATGGGACATGTGCTGTTTGACGGTCATCCGGGAGATGGGACATGTGCTTTGTGAGTGTCCTCTGGGAGATTGGACATGTGCTGTGTGAGGGTCTTCCGGGAGATGGGAAATGTGATGTATGAGCCACTCTGGGAGATTGGACATGTGCTGTGTGAGGTTCCTCTGGGAGATGGGACATGTGCTGTGTGAGCCTGTCCGAGAGATGGGACATGTGCTGTGCGAGAATACTCTGGGAGATGGGACATGTGCTGTGTGAGGGTCCTCCGGGAGATGGGACATGTGCTGTGTGAGCCCCTCCGGGAAATGGGGCATGTGCAGTGTGAGCCCCTCTGGGCGATGGGATATGTGCTGTGTGAGCCCCTTTAGGAGATGGGACATGTTCTTTGTCAGGGTCCTCTGGGAGATGGGACATGTGCTGTGTGAACTCCTCTGGGAGATGGGACATGTGCTGTGTGAGGGTCCTCCGGGTGATGGGACATGTGCTGTGTGAGGGTCCTCCGGGAGATGGGACATGTAATGTATGAGCCCCTCTGGGAGATGGGACATGTGCTGTGTGAGGGTCGTCCGCGAGATGGGACATGTGCTGTCTGAGCCACACCGGGAGATGGGACATGTGCTGTGTGAGGGTCCTCCGGGAGATGGGACATGTGCTGTGTGAGCCACTCCGGGAGATGGGACATGTGCTGTTTGACGGTCATCCGGGAGATGGGAAATGTGATGTATCAGCCACTCCGGGAGATGGGACATGTGCTGTTTGAGGGTCCGCCGGGAAATAGGACATGTAATGTATGAGCCCCTCTGGGAGATTGGACATGTGCTGTGTGAGGGTCCTCAGCGAGATGGGACATGTGCTGTCTGAGCCACTCCGGGAGATGGGACATGTGCTGTGTGAGGGTCCTCCGGGAGATGGGACAGGTGCTGTGTGAGCATCTCCGGGAGATGGAACATGTGCTGTGTGACAGTCCTCCTGGTGATGGGACATGTGCTGTGTGAGGGTTCTCTGGGAGATGGGACATATGCTGTGTGACACCCTCCGGGAGATGGGACATGTGCTTTGTATTCAATCTAGGAGGTGGGACAAGTTCTGAGTGAGGGACCTCCGCACGATGGGGCATGTGCTGTGTGAGGGTCCTCCGGGAGACGGGACATGTAATGTATGAGCTCCTCTGGGAGATGGGACATATGCTGTGTGAGTGTCCTCCGCGAGATGGGGCATGTGCTTTGTGAGGGTCCTCTGGGAGATGGAGCAGGTGCTGTGAGAGCCCCTCCGGAAGATGAGACATGTAATGTATGAGCCCCTCTGGGAGATGGGACATGTGCTGTGTGGGGTCCTCCGGGAGATGGGACATGTGCTGTGTGAGCCCCTCCAGGAGATGGGACATATGCTGTTTGACGGTCATCCGGGAGATGGGACATGTGGTGTATGATCCACTCCGGGAGATGGGACATGTGCTGTTTGAGGGTCCTCCGGGAGTTGGGACATGTGCTGTGTGAGCCAATCCGGGAAATGGGACATGTGCTGTGTGAGGGTCCTCCGGGAGATGGGACATGTTCTTTGTGAGTGTCCTCCGGGAGTTGGGACATGTGCTGTGTGAGTCACTCCGGGAAATGGGACATGTGCTGTGTGAGGGTCCTCCGGGGGATGGAACATGTGCTGTGTGAGGGTCCTCCTGGTGATGGGACATGTGCTGTGTGAGTGTCCTCCGGGAGATGCGTCATGTGATGAGTGAGGGTCCACCGGAAGATGGAACATGTGCTGTGTGAGGGTCATCCGGGAGAGGGAACATGTGCTGTGTGAGCCCCTCCGGGAGATGGGACATGTGCTGTGTGAGGATCGTCCGGGAGAGGGAACATGTGATGTGTGAGCCCCTCCGGGAGAGGGAACATGTGCTGTATGAGCCCCTCCGGTAGAGGGAACGTGTGCTGTGTGATCGACTACAGGAGATGGGACATGTGCTGTGCGAGGGTCCTCCGGGAGATGGGACTTGTGCTGGGTGAGCCCCTCCGGGAGAGGGAACGTGTGCTGTGTGATCTACTCCAGGAGCTGGGACATGTGCTGTGTGAGGGTCATCCGGGAGATGGGACATGTAATATATGAGCCCCTCTGGGAGATGGGACATGTACTGTGTGAGGGTCCTCCGGGAGATGGGACATGTGCTGTGTGAGCCCCTCTGTTAGATGGGACATGTGCTGTGTGAGTCCCTTTGGGAGATGAGCCATGTGCTTTGTGAGCCCATCCGGGAGATGGGAAATGTGCTGTGTGAGGGTCCTCCCGGAGATGGGACATGTAATGTATGAGCCCCTCTGGGAGATGTGGCATGTGCTGTGTGAGGGTCCTCCGGGAGATGGGACATGTAATGTATGAGCCCCTCTGGAAGATGGGACATGTGCTGTGTGAGGGTCATCCGGGAGATGGGACATGTGCTTTTTGATGGTCATCCGGGAGATGGGACATGTGATGTATGAGCCACGCCGGGAGATGGGACATGTGCTTTGTGAGTCCCTCTGTGAGATGGGGCATGTGTTGTGTGAGTGTCCGCCGGGAGATGGGACATGTGCTGTGTGAGGGTCCTCCGAGAGATGGGACATGTGCTGTGTGAGCCCCTTTGGGAGATGGGACATGTTCTTTGTCAGGGTCCTCTGGGAGATGGGACATGTGCTGTGTGAGCCCCTTTGGGAGATGAGCCATGTGCTTTCTGAGCCCCTCCGGGAGATGGGACACGTGCTGTGTGAACCCCTCCAGGAGATGGGACATGTGCTGTTTGACGGTCATCCGGGAGATGGGACACGTGATGTATGAGCCACTCCTGGAGATGGGACATGTGCTTTGTGAGTGTCCTCTGGGAGATTGGACATGTGCTGTGTGAGGGTCTTCCGGGAGATGGGAAATGTGATGTATGAGCCACTCTGGGAGATGGGACATGTGCTGTGTGAGGTTCCTCTGGGAGATGGGACATGTGCTGTGTGAGCCTCTCCGAGAGATGGGACATGTGCTGTGCGAGAATACTCTGGGAGATGGGACATGTGCTGTGTGAGGGTCCTCCGGGAGATGGGACATGTGCTGTGTGAGCCCCTCCGGGAAATGGGGCATGTGCAGTGTGAGCCCCTCCGGGAGATGGGACATGTGCTGTGTGAGCCTCTCGGGGAGATGGGACATGTGGTGTGTGAGGGTCCTCCGGGAGATGGGACATGTACTGCGTGAGGGTCCTCTGGGAGATGGGATATGTGCTTTGTGAGGGTCCTTCAGGAGATGGGACATGTGTTGTGTGTGGGTCCTCTGGGAGATGGGACATGTGCTGTGTGAGGGTCCTCGGGGAGATGGGACATGTGCTGTGTGACCCCCTTCGGGAGATGGGACATGTACTGTATGAGCCCCTCTGGGAGGTGGGACATGTGCTGTGTGAGGGTCATCCGGGAGATGGGTCATGTGCTGTGTGAGCACCTCCGGGAGATGGAACATGTGCTGTGTGAGGGTCCGCCGGGAGATGGGACATATCCTGTGTGAGTGTCCAACGGGAGATGGAACATGTGCTGTGTGAGGGTGCTCCGGGAAATGGGACGTGTGCTGTGGGAGTGGCCTCCAGGAGATGGGACATGTGCTGTGTCAGCCCCTCCGGGAGATGGGACATGTGCTGTGTAAGGGTCCTCCAGGAGATGGGACATGTGCTGTGGGAGGGGCATCCAGGAGATGGGACATCTGCTGTGTGAGGGTCCTCCGGTAGATGGGGCAGGTGCTTTGTGACCCTCTCCGGGAGCTGGGACCTGTGCTGTGTGAGCCCCTCCGGGAGATGGGACATGTGCTGTGTAAGCCCCTCCGGGAGATGGAACAGGTGCTGTGTGAAGTGTCCTCCGGGAGATGGGACATGTGCTGTGTGAGCACCTCCGGGAGATGAAACATGTGCTGTGTGAGGGTCCTCCAGGAGATGGGACATATATTGTGTGAGTGTCCAACGGGAGATGGAAAATGTACTGTGTGAGGGTGCTCCGGGAGATGGGACGTGTGCTATGGGATTGGCCTCCAGGAGATGGGACATGTGCTGTGTCAGCCCCTCCGGGAGATGGGACATGTGCTGTGTAAGGGTCCTCCAGGTGATGGGACATCTGCTGTGTGAGGGTCCTCCGGTAGATGGGGCAGGTGCTTTGTGACCCTCTCCGGGACATGGGACATGTGCTGTGTGAACCCCTCCGGGAGATGGGACATGTGCTGTGTAAGCCCCTCCGGGAGATGGGACAGGTGCTGTGTGAAGTGTCCTCCGGGAGATGGGACATGTGCTGTGTGACCCCCTCCGGGACATGGGGCATGTGCTGTGTGAGCCCCTCCGGGAGATGGGACATGTGCTGTGTGAGCCCCTCCGGGAGCTGGGACATGTGCTGAGTGAGCCCCTCCAGGAGATGGGACATGTGCTATGCGAGGGTCCTCCAGGAGATGGCATATCTGCTGTGTGAGGGTCCTCCGGGAGATGGGGCATTTGCTTTTTGACCCCCTCCGGGACATGGGACATGTGCTGTGTGAGCCCCTCTGGGAGATAGGACATGTGCTGTGTGAGCTCCTCCGGGAGATGGGACATGTGCTGTGTGAAGTGTCCTCCGGGAGATGGGACATGTGCTGTGTTATCCCCTCCGGGACATGGGACATGTGCTGTGTGAGCTCCTCCGGCAGATGGAACATCTGCTCTGTGAGGGTCCTCCGGGAGATGGGGCATGTGCTGTGTGAAGTGTCCTCCAGGAGATGGGACATGTGCTGTGTGACCCCCTCCGGGACATGGGACATGTGCTGTGTGAGCCCCTCCGGGAGATGGGACATGTGCTATGCGAGGGTCCTCCGGGAGATGGGACTTGTGCTGTAGGAGGGTCCCCCGGGAGTTGGGATATGTGCTGTATGAGCGTCCTCTGGGAGATGGGACATGTGCTGTGTGAGGGTCGTCCGGGAGATGGGACATGTGCTGTGTGAGCCTCTCGGGGAGATGGGACATGTGGTGTGTGAGGGTCCTCCGGGAGATGGGACATGTGCTGTGTGAGCCCCTCCATGAGCTGGGACATGTGCTGAGTGAGCCCCTCCCTGAGCTGGGACATGTGCTGAGTGAGCCCCTCCAGGAGATGGGACATGTGCTATGCGAGGATCCTCCGGGAGATGGGACTTGTGCTGTGGGAGGGTCCCCCGGGAGATGGGACATGTGCTGTGTGAACCTCTCCCGGATATGGGACATGTGCAGTGTGAGTGTCCTCCAGGAGATGGGACATGTGTTGTGTGAGAGTCCTCTGGGGGTTGGGACATGTGCTGTGTGAGGGTCCTCGGGGAGATGGGACATGTGCTGTGAGAGGGTCCTCCGAGAGATGGGACATTTACTGTGTGAGGGTCCTCTGGGGGATGGGACATGTGCTGTGTGAGGGTCCTCCGGGAGATGGGACATGTGTTGTGTGAGGGTCCTCTGGGAGATGGGTCATGTACTGCGTGAGGGGCCTCCGGGAGATGGGATATGTGCTGTGTGAGAGTCCTCCGGGAGATGGGACATGTGTTGTGTGAGGGTCGTCTGGGAGATGGGACATGTGCTGTGTGAGCACCTCCGGGAGATGGAACATGTGCTGTGTGAGGGTCCTCCGGGAGATGGGTACATATCCTGTGTGAGGGTCCGCCGGGAGATGGGACATGTGCTGTTTGAGGGTCCTCCGGGAGATGGGACAGGTACTGTGTGAGGGTCCTCCAGTAGATGGGACATGTGCTGTGTGAGGGTCCTCTGGGAGATGGGACATGTGCTGTGTGAGGGTCATCCGGGAGATGGGACATGTGCTGTGTGAGCCCCTCCGGGAGATGGGACATGTGCTGTGTGAGTGGCCTCCAGGAGATCGGACATGTGCTGCGTCAGCCCCTCCGGGAGATGGGACATGTGCTGTGTAAGGGTCCTCCGGGATATGGGACATGTGCAGTGTGAGTGTCCTCCAGGAGATGGGACATGTGTTGTGTGAGGGTCCTCTGGGAGATGGGACATGTGCTGTGTGACGGTCCTCGGGGAGATGGGACATGTGCTGTGTGAGGGTCCTCCGAGATATGGGACATTTACTGTGTGAGGGTCCTCTGGGGGATGGGACATGTGCTGTGTGAGGGTCCTCCGGGAGATGGGACATGTGCTGTGTGAGCCTCTCGGGGAGATGGGACATGTGGTGTGTGAGGGTCCTCCGGGAGATGGGACATGTGCTGTGGGAGTGGCCTCCAGGAGATCGGACATGTGCTGTGTGAGCCACTCCGGGAGATGGGACATGTGGTGTGTGAGGGTCCTCCGGGAGATGGGACAGGTGCTGTGTGAGGGTCCTCCAGTAGATGGGACATGTGCTGTGTGAGGGTCCTCCGGGAGATGGGACATGTGCTGTGTGTGGGTCATCCGGGAGATGGGACATGTGCTGTGTCAGCCCCTCCGGGAGATGGGACATGTGCTGTGTAAGGGTCCTCCGGGAGATGGGACATGTGCTGTGTGAGGGTCCTCCGGGAGTTGGGACATGTGCTGTGTGAGCCACTCCGGGAGATGGGACATGTGGTGTGTGAGGGTCCTCCGGGAGATGGGACATGTTTTGTGTGAGAGTCCTCTGGGAGATGGGACATGTGCTTTGTGAGGGTCCTCCGGGAGATGGGACAAGTGTTGTGTGATGGTCGTCTGGGAGAGGGGACATGTGCTGTGTGAGCACCTCTGGGAGATGGAACATGTGCTGTGTGAGGGTCCTCCGGGAGATGGGTACATATCCTGTGTGAGGGTCCGCCGGGAGATGGGACATGTGCTGTGTGAGGGTCCTCCGGGAGATGGGACAGGTGCTGTGTGAGGGTCCTCCAGTAGATGGGACATGTGCTGTGTGAGAGTCCTCCGGGAGATGGGACATGTGCTGTGTGAGAGTCATCCGGGAGATGGGACATGTGCTGTGCGAGCCCCTCCGGGAGATGGGACATGTACTGTGTGAGGGTCCTCCGGGAGATGGGACATGTGCTGTGGGCGTGGCCTCCAGGAGATCGGACATATGCAGTGTCAGCCCCTCCGGGAGATGGGACATGTGCTGTGTAAGGGTCCTCCGGGAGATGGGACATGCGCTGTGGGAGGGGCCTCCAGGAGATGGGGCATGTTCTTTGTGAGCCCCTCCGGGACATGGGACTTGTGCTGTGTGAGCCCCTCCGGGAGATGGGACATGTGCTGTGTGAGCCACTCCGGGAGATAGGACATGGACTGTGTGAGCCCCTCCAGGAGAGGGGACATGTGCTGTGTGAGCCACTCCCGGATATGGGACATGTGCTGTGTGAGTGTCCTCTACGAGATGGGACATTTACTGTGTGAGGGTCCTCTGGGAGATGGGACATGTGCTGTGTGAGGGTCCTCCGGGAGATGGGACATGTGCTGTGTGAGCCACTCCGGGAGATGGGACATGTGGTGTGTGAGGGTCCTCCGGGAGATGGGACATGTTTTGTGTGAGAGTCCTCTGGGAGATGGGACATGTGCTGTGTGAGGGTCCTCCGGGAGATGGGACATGTGTTGTGTGATGGTCGTCTGGGAGAGGGGACATGTGCTGTGTGAGCACCTCTGGGAGATGGAACATGTGCTGTGTGAGGGTCCTCCGGGAGATGGGTACATATCCTGTGTGAGGGTCCGCCGGGAGATGGGACATGTGCTGTGTGAGGGTCCTCCGGGAGATGGGACAGGTGCTGTGTGAGGGTCCTCCAGTGGATGGGACATGTGCTGTGTGAGGGTCCTCTGGGAGATGGGACATGTGCTGTGTGAGGGTCATCCGGGAGATGGGACATGTGCTGTGTGAGCCCCTCCGGGAGATGGGACATGTGCTGTGTGAGTGGCCTCCAGGAGATCGGACATGTGCTGCGTCAGCCCCTCCGGGAGATGGGACATGTGCTGTGTAAGGGTCCTCCGGGATATGGGACATGTGCAGTGTGAGTGTCCTCCAGGAGATGGGACATGTGTTGTGTGAGGGTCCTCTGGGAGATGGGACATGTGCTGTGTGAGGGTCCTCGGGGAGATGGGACATGTGCTGTGTGAGGGTCCTCCGAGATATGGGACATTTACTGTGTGAGGGTCCTCTGGGGGATGGGACATGTGCTGTGTGAGGGTCATCCGGGAGATGGGACATGTGCTGTGTGAGCCCCTCCGGGAGATGGGACATGTGCTGTGTGAGGGTCCTCCGGGACATGGGACATCTGCTGTGGGAGTGGCCTCCAGAAGATCAGACATGTGCTGTGTCAGCCCCTCAGGGAGATGGGACATGTGCTGTGTAAGGGTCCTCCGGGAGATGGGACATGTGCTGTGGGAGGGCTCTCCAGGAGATGGGGCATGTGCTTTGTGACCCCCTCCGGGACATGGGACATGTGCTGTGTGAGCTCCTCTGGGAGATGGGACATGTGCTGTGTGAGCTCATCCGGGAGATGGGACATGTGCTGTGTGAAGTGTTCTCCGGGAGATGGGACTTGTGCTGTGTGACCCCCTCCGGGACATGGGACATGTGCTGTGTGAGCTCCTCTGGGAGATGGGACATGTGCTGTGTGAGCTCATCCGGGAGATGGGACATGTGCTGTGTGAGCCCCTCTGGGAGATGGGACATGTGCTGTGTGAGCATCTCCGGGAGATGGGACACGTGGTGTGTGAAGGACCTCCGGGAGATGGGACATGTGTTGTGTGAGCCTCTCGGGGAGATGGGACATGTGTTGTGCGAGGGTCCTCCGGGAGATGGGACATCTGCTGTGTGAGGGTCCTCTGGGAGATGGGGCATGTGCTTTGTGTCCCCCTCCAGGACATGGGACATGTGCTGTGTGAGCCCCTCCGGGAGATGGGACATGTGCTGTGTGAGCCCCTCCAGGAGATGGGACATGTGATGTGTGAAGTGTCCTCCGGGAGATGGGACACGTGCTGTGTGACCCCCTCCGGGACAGGGGACATGTGCTGTGTGAGCCACTCCGGGAGATGGGACATGTGCTGTGTGAGCCCCTCCGGGAGCTAGGACATGTGCTGAGTGAGCCCCTCCAGGAGATAGGACATGGACTGCGGGAGCCCCTCCAGGAGAGGGGACAGGTGCTGTGTGAGCCCCTCCCGGATATGGGAGATGTGCTGTGTGAGTGTCCTCCGGGAGATGGGACATGTTCTGTGTGAGGGTCCTCCGGGAGATGGGGCATGTGCTGTGTGAGCCTCTCCGGGAGATGGGACATGTGTTGTGTGAGGGTCCTCTGGGAGATGGGACATGTTCTGTGTGAGGGTCCTCCTTGATGGGACATGTGCTGTGTGAGCCTCTCCGGGAGATGGGACATGTGGTGTGTGAGGGTCCTCTGGGAGATGGGACATTTGTTGTGTGAGGGTCCTCTGGGAGATGGGACATGCACTGCGTGAGGGTCCTCTGGGCGATGGGACATGTGCTGTGTGAGGGTCCTCCGGGAGATTGGACATGTGTTGTGTGAGGGTCCTCCGGGAGATGGGACATGTGCTGTGGGAGGGCCCTCCAGGAGATGGGGCATGTGCTTTGTGACCCCCTCCGGGACATGGGACATGTGCTGTGTGAGCTCCTCCGGCAGATGGGACATGTTCTGTGTGAGGGTCCTCCGGGAGATGGGACATGTTCTGTGTGAGGCTCCTCCGGGAGATTGTACATGTGCTGTGTGAGACTCTCCGGGAGATGGGACCTGTGGTGTGTGAGGGTCCTCCGGGAGATTGGACATGTGTTGTGTGAGGGTCGTCTGGGAGATGGAACATGTGCTGTGTGAGCACCTCTGGGAGATGGAACATGTGCTGTGTGAGGGTCCTCCGGTAGATGGGACATATCCTGTTTGAGGGTCTGCCGGGAGATGGGACATGTGCTGTGTGAGGCTCCTCCGGGAGATGGGACTTGTGCTGTAGGAGGGTCCCCCGGGAGTTGGGATATGTGCTGTGTGAGCCACTCCGGGAGATAGGACATGTGCTGTGTGAGGGTACTCCGAGAGATGGGACTTTTACTGTATGAGCGTCCTCTGGGAGATGGGACATGTGCTGTGTGAGGGTCGTCCGGGAGATGGGACATGTGCTGTGTGAGCCTCTCGGGGAGATGGGACTTGTGGTGTTTGAGGGTCCTCCGGGAGATGGGATATGTGCTGTGTGAGCCCCTCCATGAGCTGGGACATGTGCTGAGTGAGCCCCTCCCTGAGCTGGGACATGTGCTGAGTGAGCCCCTCCAGGAGATGGGACATGTGCTATGCGAGGATCCTCCGGGAGATGGGACTTGTGCTGTGGGAGGGTCCCCCGGGAGATGGGACATGTGCTGTGTGAGCCACTCCGGGAGCTAGGACATGGAGTGTGGGAGACCTTCCACGAGAGGGGACATGTGCTGTGTGAACCTCTCCCGGATATGGGACATGTGCAGTGTGAGTGTCCTCCAGGAGATGGGACATGTGTTGTGTGAGAGTCCTCTGGGGGTTGGGACATGTGCTGTGAGAGGGTCCTCCGAGAGATGGGACATTTACTGTGTGAGGGTCCTCTGGGGGATGGGACATGTGCTGTGTGAGCGTCCTCCGGGAGATGGGACATGTGTTGTGTGAGGGTCCTCTGGGAGATGGGTCATGTACTGCGTGAGGGGCCTCCGGGAGATGGGATATGTGCTGTGTGAGAGTCCTCCGGGAGATGGGACATGTGTTGTGTGAGGGTCGTCTGGGAGATGGGACATGTGCTGTGTGAGCACCTCCGGGAGATGGAACATGTGCTGTGTGAGGGTCCTCCGGGAGATGGGTACATATCCTGTGTGAGGGTCCGCCGGGAGATGGGACATGTGCTGTTTGAGGGTCCTCCGGGAGATGGGACAGGTACTGTGTGAGGGTCCTCCAGTAGATGGGACATGTGCTGTGTGAGGGTCCTCTGGGAGATGGGACATGTGCTGTGTGAGGGTCATCCGGGAGATGGGACATGTGCTGTGTGAGCCCCTCCGGGAGATGGGACATGTGCTGTGTGAGTGGCCTCCAGGAGATCGGACATGTGCTGCGTCAGCCCCTCCGGGAGATGGGACATGTGCTGTGTAAGGGTCCTCCGGGATATGGGACATGTGCAGTGTGAGTGTCCTCCAGGAGATGGGACATGTGTTGTGTGAGGGTCCTCTGGGAGATGGGACATGTGCTGTGTGACGGTCCTCGGGGAGATGGGACATGTGCTGTGTGAGGGTCCTCCGAGATATGGGACATTTACTGTGTGAGGGTCCTCTGGGGGATGGGACATGTGCTGTGTGAGGGTCCTCCGGGAGATGGGACATGTGCTGTGTGAGCCTCTCGGGGAGATGGGACATGTGGTGTGTGAGGGTCCTCCGGGAGATAGGACATGTGCTGTGGGAGTGGCCTCCAGGAGATCGGACATGTGCTGTGTGAGCCACTCCGGGAGATGGGACATGTGGTGTGTGAGGGTCCTCCGGGAGATGGGACAGGTGCTGTGTGAGGGTCCTCCAGTAGATGGGACATGTGCTGTGTGAGGGTCCTCCGGGGGATGGGACATGTGCTGTGTGTGGGTCATCCGGGAGATGGGACATGTGCTGTGTCAGCCCCTCCGGGAGATGGGACATGTGCTGTGTAAGGGTCCTCCGGGAGATGGGACATGTGCTGTGTGAGGGTCCTCCGGGAGTTGGGACATGTGCTGTGTGAGCCACTCCGGGAGATGGGACATGTGGTGTGTGAGGGTCCTCCGGGAGATGGGACATGTTTTGTGTGAGAGTCCTCTGGGAGATGGGACATGTGCTGTGTGAGGGTCCTCCGGGAGATGGGACATGTGTTGTGTGATGGTCGTCTGGGAGAGGGGACATGTGCTGTGTGAGCACCTCTGGGAGATGGAACATGTGCTGTGTGAGGGTCCTCCGGGAGATGGGTACATATCCTGTGTGAGGGTCCGCCGGGAGATGGGACATGTGCTGTGTGAGGGTCCTCCGGGAGATGGGACAGGTGCTGTGTGAGGGTCCTCCAGTAGATGGGACATGTGCTGTGTGAGAGTCCTCCGGGAGATGGGACATGTGCTGTGTGAGGGTCATCCGGGAGATGGGACATGTGCTGTGCGAGCCCCTCCGGGAGATGGGACATGTACTGTGTGAGGGTCCTCCGGGAGATGGGACATGTGCTGTGGGCGTGGCCTCCAGGAGATCGGACATATGCTGTGTCAGCACCTCCGGGAGATGGGACATGTGCTGTGTAAGGGTCCTCCGGGAGATGGGACATGTGCTGTGGGAGGGGCCTCCAGGAGATGGGGCATGTTCTTTGTGAGCCCCTCCGGGACATGGGACTTGTGCTGTGTGAGCCCCTCCGGGAGATGGGACATGTGCTGTGTGAGCCACTCCGGGAGATAGGACATGGACTGTGTGAGCCCCTCCAGGAGAGGGGACATGTGCTGTGTGAGCCACTCCCGGATATGGGACATGTGCTGTGTGAGTGTCCTCTACGAGATGGGACATGTGTTGTGAGAGGGTCCTCTGGGAGATGGGACATGTGCTGTGTGAGGGTCCTCCGAGAGATGGGACATTTACTGTGTGAGGGTCCTCTGGGAGATGGGACATGTGCTGTGTGAGGGTCCTCCGGGAGATGGGACATGTGCTGTGTGAGCCACTCCGGGAGATGGGACATGTGGTGTGTGAGGGTCCTCCGGGAGATGGGACATGTTTTGTGTGAGAGTCCTCTGAGAGATGGGACATGTGCTGTGTGAGGGTCCTCCGGGAGATGGGACATGTGTTGTGTGATGGTCGTCTGGGAGAGGGGACATGTGCTGTGTGAGCACCTCTGGGAGATGGAACATGTGCTGTGTGAGGGTCCTCCGGGAGATGGGTACATATCCTGTGTGAGGGTCCGCCGGGAGATGGGACATGTGCTGTTTGAGGGTCCTCCGGGAGATGGGACAGGTACTGTGTGAGGGTCCTCCAGTAGATGGGACATGTGCTGTGTGAGGGTCCTCTGGGAGATGGGACATGTGCTGTGTGAGGGTCATCCGGGAGATGGGACATGTGCTGTGTGAGCCCCTCCGGGAGATGGGACATGTGCTGTGTGAGTGGCCTCCAGGAGATCGGACATGTGCTGCGTCAGCCCCTCCGGGAGATGGGACATGTGCTGTGTAAGGGTCCTCCGGGATATGGGACATGTGCAGTGTGAGTGTCCTCCAGGAGATGGGACATGTGTTGTGTGAGGGTCCTCTGGGAGATGGGACATGTGCTGTGTGACGGTCCTCGGGGAGATGGGACATGTGCTGTGTGAGGGTCCTCCGAGATATGGGACATTTACTGTGTGAGGGTCCTCTGGGGGATGGGACATGTGCTGTGTGAGGGTCCTCCGGGAGATGGGACATGTGCTGTGTGAGCCTCTCGGGGAGATGGGACATGTGGTGTGTGAGGGTCCTCCGGGAGATGGGACATGTGCTGTGGGAGTGGCCTCCAGGAGATCGGACATGTGCTGTGTGAGCCACTCCGGGAGATGGGACATGTGGTGTGTGAGGGTCCTCCGGGAGATGGGACAGGTGCTGTGTGAGGGTCCTCCAGTAGATGGGACATGTGCTGTGTGAGGGTCCTCCGGGAGATGGGACATGTGCTGTGTGTGGGTCATCCGGGAGATGGGACATGTGCTGTGTCAGCCCCTCCGGGAGATGGGACATGTGCTGTGTAAGGGTCCTCCGGGAGATGGGACATGTGCTGTGTGAGGGTCCTCCGGGAGTTGGGACATGTGCTGTGTGAGCCACTCCGGGAGATGGGACATGTGGTGTGTGAGGGTCCTCCGGGAGATGGGACATGTTTTGTGTGAGAGTCCTCTGGGAGATGGGACATGTGCTTTGTGAGGGTCCTCCGGGAGATGGGACAAGTGTTGTGTGATGGTCGTCTGGGAGAGGGGACATGTGCTGTGTGAGCACCTCTGGGAGATGGAACATGTGCTGTGTGAGGGTCCTCCGGGAGATGGGTACATATCCTGTGTGAGGGTCCGCCGGGAGATGGGACATGTGCTGTGTGAGGGTCCTCCGGGAGATGGGACAGGTGCTGTGTGAGGGTCCTCCAGTAGATGGGACATGTGCTGTGTGAGAGTCCTCCGGGAGATGGGACATGTGCTGTGTGAGAGTCATCCGGGAGATGGGACATGTGCTGTGCGAGCCCCTCCGGGAGATGGGACATGTACTGTGTGAGGGTCCTCCGGGAGATGGGACATGTGCTGTGGGCGTGGCCTCCAGGAGATCGGACATATGCAGTGTCAGCCCCTCCGGGAGATGGGACATGTGCTGTGTAAGGGTCCTCCGGGAGATGGGACATGCGCTGTGGGAGGGGCCTCCAGGAGATGGGGCATGTTCTTTGTGAGCCCCTCCGGGACATGGGACTTGTGCTGTGTGAGCCCCTCCGGGAGATGGGACATGTGCTGTGTGAGCCACTCCGGGAGATAGGACATGGACTGTGTGAGCCCCTCCAGGAGAGGGGACATGTGCTGTGTGAGCCACTCCCGGATATGGGACATGTGCTGTGTGAGTGTCCTCTACGAGATGGGACATGTGTTGTGAGAGGGTCCTCTGGGAGATGGGACATGTGCTGTGTGAGGGTCCTCCGAGAGATGGGACATTTACTGTGTGAGGGTCCTCTGGGAGATGGGACATGTGCTGTGTGAGGGTCCTCCGGGAGATGGGACATGTGCTGTGTGAGCCACTCCGGGAGATGGGACATGTGGTGTGTGAGGGTCCTCCGGGAGATGGGACATGTTTTGTGTGAGAGTCCTCTGGGAGATGGGACATGTGCTGTGTGAGGGTCCTCCGGGAGATGGGACATGTGTTGTGTGATGGTCGTCTGGGAGAGGGGACATGTGCTGTGTGAGCACCTCTGGGAGATGGAACATGTGCTGTGTGAGGGTCCTCCGGGAGATGGGTACATATCCTGTGTGAGGGTCCGCCGGGAGATGGGACATGTGCTGTGTGAGGGTCCTCCGGGAGATGGGACAGGTGCTGTGTGAGGGTCCTCCAGTGGATGGGACATGTGCTGTGTGAGGGTCCTCTGGGAGATGGGACATGTGCTGTGTGAGGGTCATCCGGGAGATGGGACATGTGCTGTGTGAGCCCCTCCGGGAGATGGGACATGTGCTGTGTGAGTGGCCTCCAGGAGATCGGACATGTGCTGCGTCAGCCCCTCCGGGAGATGGGACATGTGCTGTGTAAGGGTCCTCCGGGATATGGGACATGTGCAGTGTGAGTGTCCTCCAGGAGATGGGACATGTGTTGTGTGAGGGTCCTCTGGGAGATGGGACATGTGCTGTGTGAGGGTCCTCGGGGAGATGGGACATGTGCTGTGTGAGGGTGCTCCGAGATATGGGACATTTACTGTGTGAGGGTCCTCTGGGGGATGGGACATGTGCTGTGTGAGGGTCATCCGGGAGATGGGACATGTGCTGTGTGAGCCCCTCCGGGAGATGGGACATGTGCTGTGTGAGGGTCCTCCGGGACATGGGACATCTGCTGTGGGAGTGGCCTCCAGAAGATCAGACATGTGCTGTGTCAGCCCCTCAGGGAGATGGGACATGTGCTGTGTAAGGGTCCTCCGGGAGATGGGACATGTGCTGTGGGAGGGCTCTCCAGGAGATGGGGCATGTGCTTTGTGACCCCCTCCGGGACATGGGACATGTGCTGTGTGAGCTCCTCTGGGAGATGGGACATGTGCTGTGTGAGCTCATCCGGGAGATGGGACATGTGCTGTGTGAAGTGTTCTCCGGGAGATGGGACTTGTGCTGTGTGACCCCCTCCGGGACATGGGACATGTGCTGTGTGAGCTCCTCTGGGAGATGGGACATGTGCTGTGTGAGCTCATCCGGGAGATGGGACATGTGCTGTGTGAGCCCCTCTGGGAGATGGGACATGTGCTGTGTGAGCATCTCCGGGAGATGGGACACGTGGTGTGTGAAGGACCTCCGGGAGATGGGACATGTGTTGTGTGAGCCTCTCGGGGAGATGGGACATGTGTTGTGCGAGGGTCCTCCGGGAGATGGGACATCTGCTGTGTGAGGGTCCTCTGGGAGATGGGGCATGTGCTTTGTGTCCCCCTCCAGGACATGGGACATGTGCTGTGTGAGCCCCTCCGGGAGATGGGACATGTGCTGTGTGAGCCCCTCCAGGAGATGGGACATGTGATGTGTGAAGTGTCCTCCGGGAGATGGGACACGTGCTGTGTGACCCCCTCCGGGACAGGGGACATGTGCTGTGTGAGCCACTCCGGGAGATGGGACATGTGCTGTGTGAGCCCCTCCGGGAGCTAGGACATGTGCTGAGTGAGCCCCTCCAGGAGATAGGACATGGACTGCGGGAGCCCCTCCAGGAGAGGGGACAGGTGCTGTGTGAGCCCCTCCCGGATATGGGAGATGTGCTGTGTGAGTGTCCTCCGGGAGATGGGACATGTTCTGTGTGAGGGTCCTCCGGGAGATGGGGCATGTGCTGTGTGAGCCTCTCCGGGAGATGGGACATGTGTTGTGTGAGGGTCCTCTGGGAGATGGGACATGTTCTGTGTGAGGGTCCTCCTTGATGGGACATGTGCTGTGTGAGCCTCTCCGGGAGATGGGACATGTGGTGTGTGAGGGTCCTCTGGGAGATGGGACATTTGTTGTGTGAGGGTCCTCTGGGAGATGGGACATGCACTGCGTGAGGGTCCTCTGGGCGATGGGACATGTGCTGTGTGAGGGTCCTCCGGGAGATTGGACATGTGTTGTGTGAGGGTCCTCCGGGAGATGGGACATGTGCTGTGGGAGGGCCCTCCAGGAGATGGGGCATGTGCTTTGTGACCCCCTCCGGGACATGGGACATGTGCTGTGTGAGCTCCTCCGGCAGATGGGACATGTTCTGTGTGAGGGTCCTCCGGGAGATGGGACATGTTCTGTGTGAGGCTCCTCCGGGAGATTGTACATGTGCTGTGTGAGACTCTCCGGGAGATGGGACCTGTGGTGTGTGAGGGTCCTCCGGGAGATTGGACATGTGTTGTGTGAGGGTCGTCTGGGAGATGGAACATGTGCTGTGTGAGCACCTCTGGGAGATGGAACATGTGCTGTGTGAGGGTCCTCCGGTAGATGGGACATATCCTGTTTGAGGGTCTGCCGGGAGATGGGACATGTGCTGTGTGAGGCTCCTCCGGGAGATGGGACTTGTGCTGTAGGAGGGTCCCCCGGGAGTTGGGATATGTGCTGTGTGAGCCACTCCGGGAGATAGGACATGTGCTGTGTGAGGGTACTCCGAGAGATGGGACTTTTACTGTATGAGCGTCCTCTGGGAGATGGGACATGTGCTGTGTGAGGGTCGTCCGGGAGATGGGACATGTGCTGTGTGAGCCTCTCGGGGAGATGGGACTTGTGGTGTTTGAGGGTCCTCCGGGAGATGGGATATGTGCTGTGTGAGCCCCTCCATGAGCTGGGACATGTGCTGAGTGAGCCCCTCCCTGAGCTGGGACATGTGCTGAGTGAGCCCCTCCAGGAGATGGGACATGTGCTATGCGAGGATCCTCCGGGAGATGGGACTTGTGCTGTGGGAGGGTCCCCCGGGAGATGGGACATGTGCTGTGTGAGCCACTCCGGGAGCTAGGACATGGAGTGTGGGAGACCTTCCACGAGAGGGGACATGTGCTGTGTGAACCTCTCCCGGATATGGGACATGTGCAGTGTGAGTGTCCTCCAGGAGATGGGACATGTGTTGTGTGAGAGTCCTCTGGGGGTTGGGACATGTGCTGTGAGAGGGTCCTCCGAGAGATGGGACATTTACTGTGTGAGGGTCCTCTGGGGGATGGGACATGTGCTGTGTGAGGGTCCTCCGGGAGATGGGACATGTGTTGTGTGAGGGTCCTCTGGGAGATGGGTCATGTACTGCGTGAGGGGCCTCCGGGAGATGGGATATGTGCTGTGTGAGAGTCCTCCGGGAGATGGGACATGTGTTGTGTGAGGGTCGTCTGGGAGATGGGACATGTGCTGTGTGAGCACCTCCGGGAGATGGAACATGTGCTGTGTGAGGGTCCTCCGGGAGATGGGTACATATCCTGTGTGAGGGTCCGCCGGGAGATGGGACATGTGCTGTTTGAGGGTCCTCCGGGAGATGGGACAGGTACTGTGTGAGGGTCCTCCAGTAGATGGGACATGTGCTGTGTGAGGGTCCTCTGGGAGATGGGACATGTGCTGTGTGAGGGTCATCCGGGAGATGGGACATGTGCTGTGTGAGCCCCTCCGGGAGATGGGACATGTGCTGTGTGAGTGGCCTCCAGGAGATCGGACATGTGCTGCGTCAGCCCCTCCGGGAGATGGGACATGTGCTGTGTAAGGGTCCTCCGGGATATGGGACATGTGCAGTGTGAGTGTCCTCCAGGAGATGGGACATGTGTTGTGTGAGGGTCCTCTGGGAGATGGGACATGTGCTGTGTGACGGTCCTCGGGGAGATGGGACATGTGCTGTGTGAGGGTCCTCCGAGATATGGGACATTTACTGTGTGAGGGTCCTCTGGGGGATGGGACATGTGCTGTGTGAGGGTCCTCCGGGAGATGGGACATGTGCTGTGTGAGCCTCTCGGGGAGATGGGACATGTGGTGTGTGAGGGTCCTCCGGGAGATAGGACATGTGCTGTGGGAGTGGCCTCCAGGAGATCGGACATGTGCTGTGTGAGCCACTCCGGGAGATGGGACATGTGGTGTGTGAGGGTCCTCCGGGAGATGGGACAGGTGCTGTGTGAGGGTCCTCCAGTAGATGGGACATGTGCTGTGTGAGGGTCCTCCGGGGGATGGGACATGTGCTGTGTGTGGGTCATCCGGGAGATGGGACATGTGCTGTGTCAGCCCCTCCGGGAGATGGGACATGTGCTGTGTAAGGGTCCTCCGGGAGATGGGACATGTGCTGTGTGAGGGTCCTCCGGGAGTTGGGACATGTGCTGTGTGAGCCACTCCGGGAGATGGGACATGTGGTGTGTGAGGGTCCTCCGGGAGATGGGACATGTTTTGTGTGAGAGTCCTCTGGGAGATGGGACATGTGCTGTGTGAGGGTCCTCCGGGAGATGGGACATGTGTTGTGTGATGGTCGTCTGGGAGAGGGGACATGTGCTGTGTGAGCACCTCTGGGAGATGGAACATGTGCTGTGTGAGGGTCCTCCGGGAGATGGGTACATATCCTGTGTGAGGGTCCGCCGGGAGATGGGACATGTGCTGTGTGAGGGTCCTCCGGGAGATGGGACAGGTGCTGTGTGAGGGTCCTCCAGTAGATGGGACATGTGCTGTGTGAGAGTCCTCCGGGAGATGGGACATGTGCTGTGTGAGGGTCATCCGGGAGATGGGACATGTGCTGTGCGAGCCCCTCCGGGAGATGGGACATGTACTGTGTGAGGGTCCTCCGGGAGATGGGACATGTGCTGTGGGCGTGGCCTCCAGGAGATCGGACATATGCTGTGTCAGCACCTCCGGGAGATGGGACATGTGCTGTGTAAGGGTCCTCCGGGAGATGGGACATGTGCTGTGGGAGGGGCCTCCAGGAGATGGGGCATGTTCTTTGTGAGCCCCTCCGGGACATGGGACTTGCGCTGTGTGAGCCCCTCCGGGAGATGGGACATGTGCTGTGTGAGCCACTCCGGGAGATAGGACATGGACTGTGTGAGCCCCTCCAGGAGAGGGGACATGTGCTGTGTGAGCCACTCCCGGATATGGGACATGTGCTGTGTGAGTGTCCTCTACGAGATGGGACATGTGTTGTGAGAGGGTCCTCTGGGAGATGGGACATGTGCTGTGTGAGGGTCCTCCGAGAGATGGGACATTTACTGTGTGAGGGTCCTCTGGGAGATGGGACATGTGCTGTGTGAGGGTCCTCCGGGAGATGGGACATGTGCTGTGTGAGCCACTCCGGGAGATGGGACATGTGGTGTGTGAGGGTCCTCCGGGAGATGGGACATGTTTTGTGTGAGAGTCCTCTGAGAGATGGGACATGTGCTGTGTGAGGGTCCTCCGGGAGATGGGACATGTGTTGTGTGATGGTCGTCTGGGAGAGGGGACATGTGCTGTGTGAGCACCTCTGGGAGATGGAACATGTGCTGTGTGAGGGTCCTCCGGGAGATGGGTACATATCCTGTGTGAGGGTCCGCCGGGAGATGGGACATGTGCTGTGTGAGGGTCCTCCGGGAGATGGGACAGGTGCTGTGTGAGGGTCCTCCAGTAGATGGGACATGTGCTGTGTGAGGGTCCTCTGGGAGATGGGACATGTGCTGTGTGAGGGTCATCCGGGAGATGGGACATGTGCTGTGTGAGCCCCTCCGGGAGATGGGACATGTGCTGTGTGAGTGGCCTCCAGGAGATGGGACATGTGCTGCGTCAGCCCCTCCGGGAGATGGGACATGTGCTGTGTAAGGGTCCTCCGGGATATGGGACATGTGCAGTGTGAGTGTCCTCCAGGAGATGGGACATGTGTTGTGTGAGGGTCCTCTGGGAGATGGGACATGTGCTGTGTGAGGGTCCTCGGGGAGATGGGACATGTGCTGTGTGAGGGTCCTCCGAGAGATGGGACATTTACTGTGTGAGGGTCCTCTGGGGGATGGGACATGTGCTGTGTGAGGGTCATCCGGGAGATGGGACATGTGCTGTGTGAGGGTACTCCGAGAGATGGGACTTTTACTGTATGAGCGTCCTCTGGGAGATGGGACATGTGCTGTGTGAGGGTCGTCCGGGAGATGGGACATGTGCTGTGTGAGCCTCTCGGGGAGATGGGACATGTGGTGTGTGAGGGTCCTCCGGGAGATGGGATATGTGCTGTGTGAGCCCCTCCATGAGCTGGGACATGTGCTGAGTGAGCCCCTCCCTGAGCTGGGACATGTGCTGAGTGAGCCCCTCCAGGAGATGGGACATGTGCTATGCGAGGATCCTCCGGGAGATGGGACTTGTGCTGTGGGAGGGTCCCCCGGGAGATGGGACATGTGCTGTGTGAGCCACTCCGGGAGCTAGGACATGGAGTGTGGGAGACCTTCCACGAGAGGGGACATGTGCTGTGTGAACCTCTCCCGGATATGGGACATGTGCAGTGTGAGTGTCCTCCAGGAGATGGGACATGTGTTGTGTGAGAGTCCTCTGGGGGTTGGGACATGTGCTGTGAGAGGGTCCTCCGAGAGATGGGACATTTACTGTGTGAGGGTCCTCTGGGGGATGGGACATGTGCTGTGTGAGGGTCCTCCGGGAGATGGGACATGTGTTGTGTGAGGGTCCTCTGGGAGATGGGTCATGTACTGCGTGAGGGGCCTCCGGGAGATGGGATATGTGCTGTGTGAGAGTCCTCCGGGAGATGGGACATGTGTTGTGTGAGGGTCGTCTGGGAGATGGGACATGTGCTGTGTGAGCACCTCCGGGAGATGGAACATGTGCTGTGTGAGGGTCCTCCGGGAGATGGGTACATATCCTGTGTGAGGGTCCGCCGGGAGATGGGACATGTGCTGTTTGAGGGTCCTCCGGGAGATGGGACAGGTACTGTGTGAGGGTCCTCCAGTAGATGGGACATGTGCTGTGTGAGGGTCCTCTGGGAGATGGGACATGTGCTGTGTGAGGGTCATCCGGGAGATGGGACATGTGCTGTGTGAGCCCCTCCGGGAGATGGGACATGTGCTGTGTGAGTGGCCTCCAGGAGATCGGACATGTGCTGCGTCAGCCCCTCCGGGAGATGGGACATGTGCTGTGTAAGGGTCCTCCGGGATATGGGACATGTGCAGTGTGAGTGTCCTCCAGGAGATGGGACATGTGTTGTGTGAGGGTCCTCTGGGAGATGGGACATGTGCTGTGTGACGGTCCTCGGGGAGATGGGACATGTGCTGTGTGAGGGTCCTCCGAGATATGGGACATTTACTGTGTGAGGGTCCTCTGGGGGATGGGACATGTGCTGTGTGAGGGTCCTCCGGGAGATGGGACATGTGCTGTGTGAGCCTCTCGGGGAGATGGGACATGTGGTGTGTGAGGGTCCTCCGGGAGATAGGACATGTGCTGTGGGAGTGGCCTCCAGGAGATCGGACATGTGCTGTGTGAGCCACTCCGGGAGATGGGACATGTGGTGTGTGAGGGTCCTCCGGGAGATGGGACAGGTGCTGTGTGAGGGTCCTCCAGTAGATGGGACATGTGCTGTGTGAGGGTCCTCCGGGAGATGGGACATGTGCTGTGTGTGGGTCATCCGGGAGATGGGACATGTGCTGTATCAGCCCCTCCGGGAGATGGGACATGTGCTGTGTAAGGGTCCTCCGGGAGATGGGACATGTGCTGTGTGAGGGTCCTCCGGGAGTTGGGACATGTGCTGTGTGAGCCACTCCGGGAGATGGGACATGTGGTGTGTGAGGGTCCTCCGGGAGATGGGACATGTTTTGTGTGAGAGTCCTCTGGGAGATGGGACATGTGCTGTGTGAGGGTCCTCCGGGAGATGGGACATGTGTTGTGTGATGGTCGTCTGGGAGAGGGGACATGTGCTGTGTGAGCACCTCTGGGAGATGGAACATGTGCTGTGTGAGGGTCCTCCGGGAGATGGGTACATATCCTGTGTGAGGGTCCGCCGGGAGATGGGACATGTGCTGTGTGAGGGTCCTCCGGGAGATGGGACAGGTGCTGTGTGAGGGTCCTCCAGTAGATGGGACATGTGCTGTGTGAGAGTCCTCCGGGAGATGGGACATGTTTTGTGTGAGAGTCCTCTGGGAGATGGGACATGTGCTGTGTGAGGGTCCTCCGGGAGTTGGGACATGTGTTGTGTGATGGGCGTCTGGGAGAGGGGACATGTGCTGTGTGAGCACCTCTGGGAGATGGAACATGTGCTGTGTGAGGGTCCTCCGGGAGATGGGTACATATCCTGTGTGAGGGTCCGCCGGGAGATGGGACATGTGCTGTGTGAGGGTCCTCCGGGAGATGGGACAGGTGCTGTGTGAGGGTCCTCCAGTAGATGGGACATGTGCTGTGTGAGAGTCCTCCGGGAGATGGGACATGTGCTGTGTGAGGGTCATCCGGGAGATGGGACATGTGCTGTGCGAGCCCCTCCGGGAGATGGGACATGTACTGTGTGAGGGTCCTCCGGGAGATGGGACATGTGCTGTGGGCGTGGCCTCCAGGAGATCGGACATATGCTGTGTCAGCACCTCCGGGAGATGGGACATGTGCTGTGTAAGGGTCCTCCGGGAGATGGGACATGTGCTGTGGGAGGGGCCTCCAGGAGATGGGGCATGTTCTTTGTGAGCCCCTCCGGGACATGGGACTTGTGCTGTGTGAGCCCCTCCGGGAGATGGGACATGTGCTGTGTGAGCCACTCCGGGAGATAGGACATGGACTGTGTGAGCCCCTCCAGGAGAGGGGACATGTGCTGTGTGAGCCACTCCCGGATATGGGACATGTGCTGTGTGAGTGTCCTCTACGAGATGGGACATGTGTTGTGAGAGGGTCCTCTGGGAGATGGGACATGTGCTGTGTGAGGGTCCTCCGAGAGATGGGACATTTACTGTGTGAGGGTCCTCTGGGAGATGGGACATGTGCTGTGTGAGGGTCCTCCGGGAGATGGGACATGTGCTGTGTGAGCCACTCCGGGAGATGGGACATGTGGTGTGTGAGGGTCCTCCGGGAGATGGGACATGTTTTGTGTGAGAGTCCTCTGGGAGATGGGACATGTGCTGTGTGAGGGTCCTCCGGGAGATGGGACATGTGTTGTGTGATGGTCGTCTGGGAGAGGGGACATGTGCTGTGTGAGCACCTCTGGGAGATGGAACATGTGCTGTGTGAGGGTCCTCCGGGAGATGGGTACATATCCTGTGTGAGGGTCCGCCGGGAGATGGGACATGTGCTGTGTGAGGGTCCTCCGGGAGATGGGACAGGTGCTGTGTGAGGGTCCTCCAGTAGATGGGACATGTGCTGTGTGAGGGTCCTCTGGGAGATGGGACATGTGCTGTGTGAGGGTCATCCGGGAGATGGGACATGTGCTGTGTGAGCCCCTCCGGGAGATGGGACATGTGCTGTGTGAGTGGCCTCCAGGAGATGGGACATGTGCTGCGTCAGCCCCTCCGGGAGATGGGACATGTGCTGTGTAAGGGTCCTCCGGGATATGGGACATGTGCAGTGTGAGTGTCCTCCAGGAGATGGGACATGTGTTGTGTGAGGGTCCTCTGGGAGATGGGACATGTGCTGTGTGAGGGTCCTCGGGGAGATGGGACATGTGCTGTGTGAGGGTCCTCCGAGAGATGGGACATTTACTGTGTGAGGGTCCTCTGGGGGATGGGACATGTGCTGTGTGAGGCTCCTCCGGGAGATTGTACATGTGCTGTGTGAGACTCTCCGGGAGATGGGACCTGTGGTGTGTGAGGGTCCTCCGGGAGATTGGACATGTGTTGTGTGAGGGTCGTCTGGGAGATGGAACATGTGCTGTGTGAGCACCTCTGGGAGATGGAACATGTGCTGTGTGAGGGTCCTCCGGTAGATGGGACATATCCTGTTTGAGGGTCTGCCGGGAGATGGGACATGTGCTGTGTGAGGCTCCTCCGGGAGATGGGACTTGTGCTGTAGGAGGGTCCCCCGGGAGTTGGGATATGTGCTGTGTGAGCCACTCCGGGAGATAGGACATGTGCTGTGTGAGGGTACTCCGAGAGATGGGACTTTTACTGTATGAGCGTCCTCTGGGAGATGGGACATGTGCTGTGTGAGGGTCGTCCGGGAGATGGGACATGTGCTGTGTGAGCCTCTCGGGGAGATGGGACATGTGGTGTGTGAGGGTCCTCCGGGAGATGGGATATGTGCTGTGTGAGCCCCTCCATGAGTTGGGACATGTGCTGAGTGAGCCCCTCCCTGAGCTGGGACATGTGCTGAGTGAGCCCCTCCAGGAGATGGGACATGTGCTATGCGAGGATCCTCCGGGAGATGGGACTTGTGCTGTGGGAGGGTCCCCCGGGAGATGGGACATGTGCTGTGTGAGCCACTCCGGGAGCTAGGACATGGAGTGTGGGAGACCTTCCACGAGAGGGGACATGTGCTGTGTGAACCTCTCCCGGATATGGGACATGTGCAGTGTGAGTGTCCTCCAGGAGATGGGACATGTGTTGTGTGAGAGTCCTCTGGGGGTTGGGACATGTGCTGTGAGAGGGTCCTCCGAGAGATGGGACATTTACTGTGTGAGGGTCCTCTGGGGGATGGGACATGTGCTGTGTGAGGGTCCTCCGGGAGATGGGACATGTGTTGTGTGAGGGTCCTCTGGGAGATGGGTCATGTACTGCGTGAGGGGCCTCCGGGAGATGGGATATGTGCTGTGTGAGAGTCCTCCGGGAGATGGGACATGTGTTGTGTGAGGGTCGTCTGGGAGATGGGACATGTGCTGTGTGAGCACCTCCGGGAGATGGAACATGTGCTGTGTGAGGGTCCTCCGGGAGATGGGTACATATCCTGTGTGAGGGTCCGCCGGGAGATGGGACATGTGCTGTTTGAGGGTCCTCCGGGAGATGGGACAGGTACTGTGTGAGGGTCCTCCAGTAGATGGGACATGTGCTGTGTGAGGGTCCTCTGGGAGATGGGACATGTGCTGTGTGAGGGTCATCCGGGAGATGGGACATGTGCTGTGTGAGCCCCTCCGGGAGATGGGACATGTGCTGTGTGAGTGGCCTCCAGGAGATCGGACATGTGCTGCGTCAGCCCCTCCGGGAGATGGGACATGTGCTGTGTAAGGGTCCTCCGGGATATGGGACATGTGCAGTGTGAGTGTCCTCCAGGAGATGGGACATGTGTTGTGTGAGGGTCCTCTGGGAGATGGGACATGTGCTGTGTGACGGTCCTCGGGGAGATGGGACATGTGCTGTGTGAGGGTCCTCCGAGATATGGGACATTTACTGTGTGAGGGTCCTCTGGGGGATGGGACATGTGCTGTGTGAGGGTCCTCCGGGAGATGGGACATGTGCTGTGTGAGCCTCTCGGGGAGATGGGACATGTGGTGTGTGAGGGTCCTCCGGGAGATAGGACATGTGCTGTGGGAGTGGCCTCCAGGAGATCGGACATGTGCTGTGTGAGCCACTCCGGGAGATGGGACATGTGGTGTGTGAGGGTCCTCCGGGAGATGGGACAGGTGCTGTGTGAGGGTCCTCCAGTAGATGGGACATGTGCTGTGTGAGGGTCCTCCGGGAGATGGGACATGTGCTGTGTGTGGGTCATCCGGGAGATGGGACATGTGCTGTGTCAGCCCCTCCGGGAGATGGGACATGTGCTGTGTAAGGGTCCTCCGGGAGATGGGACATGTGCTGTGTGAGGGTCCTCCGGGAGTTGGGACATGTGCTGTGTGAGCCACTCCGGGAGATGGGACATGTGGTGTGTGAGGGTCCTCCGGGAGATGGGACATGTTTTGTGTGAGAGTCCTCTGGGAGATGGGACATGTGCTGTGTGAGGGTCCTCCGGGAGATGGGACATGTGTTGTGTGATGGTCGTCTGGGAGAGGGGACATGTGCTGTGTGAGCACCTCTGGGAGATGGAACATGTGCTGTGTGAGGGTCCTCCGGGAGATGGGTACATATCCTGTGTGAGGGTCCGCCGGGAGATGGGACATGTGCTGTGTGAGGGTCCTCCGGGAGATGGGACAGGTGCTGTGTGAGGGTCCTCCAGTAGATGGGACATGTGCTGTGTGAGGGTCCTCCGGGAGATGGGACATGTGCTGTGTGAGGGTCATCCGGGAGATGGGACATGTGCTGTGCGAGCCCCTCCGGGAGATGGGACATGTACTGTGTGAGGGTCCTCCGGGAGATGGGACATGTGCTGTGGGCGTGGCCTCCTGGAGATCGGACATATGCTGTGTCAGCACCTCCGGGAGATGGGACATGTGCTGTGTAAGGGTCCTCCGGGAGATGGGACATGTGCTGTGGGAGGGGCCTCCAGGAGATGGGGCATGTTCTTTGTGAGCCCCTCCGGGACATGGGACTTGTGCTGTGTGAGCCCCTCCGGGAGATGGGACATGTGCTGTGTGAGCCACTCCGGGAGATAGGACATGGACTGTGTGAGCCCCTCCAGGAGAGGGGACATGTGCTGTGTGAGCCACTCCCGGATATGGGACATGTGCTGTGTGAGTGTCCTCTACGAGATGGGACATGTGTTGTGAGAGGGTCCTCTGGGAGATGGGACATGTGCTGTGTGAGGGTCCTCCGAGAGATGGGACATTTACTGTGTGAGGGTCCTCTGGGAGATGGGACATGTGCTGTGTGAGGGTCCTCCGGGAGATGGGACATGTGCTGTGTGAGCCACTCCGGGAGATGGGACATGTGGTGTGTGAGGGTCCTCCGGGAGATGGGACATGTTTTGTGTGAGAGTCCTCTGGGAGATGGGACATGTGCTGTGTGAGGGTCCTCCGGGAGATGGGACATGTGTTGTGTGATGGTCGTCTGGGAGAGGGGACATGTGCTGTGTGAGCACCTCTGGGAGATGGAACATGTGCTGTGTGAGGGTCCTCCGGGAGATGGGTACATATCCTGTGTGAGGGTCCGCCGGGAGATGGGACATGTGCTGTGTGAGGGTCCTCCGGGAGATGGGACAGGTGCTGTGTGAGGGTCCTCCAGTAGATGGGACATGTGCTGTGTGAGGGTCCTCTGGGAGATGGGACATGTGATGTGTGAGGGTCATCCGGGAGATGGGACATGTGCTGTGTGAGCCCCTCCGGGAGATGGGACATGTGCTGTGTGAGTGGCCTCCAGGAGATGGGACATGTGCTGCGTCAGCCCCTCCGGGAGATGGGACATGTGCTGTGTAAGGGTCCTCCGGGATATGGGACATGTGCAGTGTGAGTGTCCTCCAGGAGATGGGACATGTGTTGTGTGAGGGTCCTCTGGGAGATGGGACATGTGCTGTGTGAGGGTCCTCGGGGAGATGGGACATGTGCTGTGTGAGGGTCCTCCGAGAGATGGGACATTTACTGTGTGAGGGTCCTCTGGGGGATGGGACATGTGCTGTGTGAGGCTCCTCCGGGAGATTGTACATGTGCTGTGTGAGACTCTCCGGGAGATGGGACCTGTGGTGTGTGAGGGTCCTCCGGGAGATTGGACATGTGTTGTGTGAGGGTCGTCTGGGAGATGGAACATGTGCTGTGTGAGCACCTCTGGGAGATGGAACATGTGCTGTGTGAGGGTCCTCCGGTAGATGGGACATATCCTGTTTGAGGGTCTGCCGGGAGATGGGACATGTGCTGTGTGAGGCTCCTCCGGGAGATGGGACTTGTGCTGTAGGAGGGTCCCCCGGGAGTTGGGATATGTGCTGTGTGAGCCACTCCGGGAGATAGGACATGTGCTGTGTGAGGGTACTCCGAGAGATGGGACTTTTACTGTATGAGCGTCCTCTGGGAGATGGGACATGTGCTGTGTGAGGGTCGTCCGGGAGATGGGACATGTGCTGTGTGAGCCTCTCGGGGAGATGGGACATGTGGTGTGTGAGGGTCCTCCGGGAGATGGGATATGTGCTGTGTGAGCCCCTCCATGAGCTGGGACATGTGCTGAGTGAGCCCCTCCCTGAGCTGGGACATGTGCTGAGTGAGCCCCTCCAGGAGATGGGACATGTGCTATGCGAGGATCCTCCGGGAGATGGGACTTGTGCTGTGGGAGGGTCCCCCGGGAGATGGGACATGTGCTGTGTGAGCCACTCCGGGAGCTAGGACATGGAGTGTGGGAGACCTTCCACGAGAGGGGACATGTGCTGTGTGAACCTCTCCCGGATATGGGACATGTGCAGTGTGAGTGTCCTCCAGGAGATGGGACATGTGTTGTGTGAGAGTCCTCTGGGGGTTGGGACATGTGCTGTGAGAGGGTCCTCCGAGAGATGGGACATTTACTGTGTGAGGGTCCTCTGGGGGATGGGACATGTGCTGTGTGAGGGTCCTCCGGGAGATGGGACATGTGTTGTGTGAGGGTCCTCTGGGAGATGGGTCATGTACTGCGTGAGGGGCCTCCGGGAGATGGGATATGTGCTGTGTGAGAGTCCTCCGGGAGATGGGACATGTGTTGTGTGAGGGTCGTCTGGGAGATGGGACATGTGCTGTGTGAGCACCTCCGGGAGATGGAACATGTGCTGTGTGAGGGTCCTCCGGGAGATGGGTACATATCCTGTGTGAGGGTCCGCCGGGAGATGGGACATGTGCTGTTTGAGGGTCCTCCGGGAGATGGGACAGGTACTGTGTGAGGGTCCTCCAGTAGATGGGACATGTGCTGTGTGAGGGTCCTCTGGGAGATGGGACATGTGCTGTGTGAGGGTCATCCGGGAGATGGGACATGTGCTGTGTGAGCCCCTCCGGGAGATGGGACATGTGCTGTGTGAGTGGCCTCCAGGAGATCGGACATGTGCTGCGTCAGCCCCTCCGGGAGATGGGACATGTGCTGTGTAAGGGTCCTCCGGGATATGGGACATGTGCAGTGTGAGTGTCCTCCAGGAGATGGGACATGTGTTGTGTGAGGGTCCTCTGGGAGATGGGACATGTGCTGTGTGACGGTCCTCGGGGAGATGGGACATGTGCTGTGTGAGGGTCCTCCGAGATATGGGACATTTACTGTGTGAGGGTCCTCTGGGGGATGGGACATGTGCTGTGTGAGGGTCCTCCGGGAGATGGGACATGTGCTGTGTGAGCCTCTCGGGGAGATGGGACATGTGGTGTGTGAGGGTCCTCCGGGAGATAGGACATGTGCTGTGGGAGTGGCCTCCAGGAGATCGGACATGTGCTGTGTGAGCCACTCCGGGAGATGGGACATGTGGTGTGTGAGGGTCCTCCGGGAGATGGGACAGGTGCTGTGTGAGGGTCCTCCAGTAGATGGGACATGTGCTGTGTGAGGGTCCTCCGGGAGATGGGACATGTGCTGTGTGTGGGTCATCCGGGAGATGGGACATGTGCTGTGTCAGCCCCTCCGGGAGATGGGACATGTGCTGTGTGAGCCCCTCTGGGAGATGGGACATGTGCTGTGTGAGGGTCCTCCGGGAATTGGGACATGTGCTGTGTGAGCCACTCCGGGAGATGGGACATGTGGTGTGTGAGGGTCCTCCGGGAGATGGGACATGTTTTGTGTGAGAGTCCTCTGGGAGATGGGACATGTGCTGTGTGAGGGTCCTCCGGGAGATGGGACATGTGTTGTGTGATGGTCGTCTGGGAGAGGGGACATGTGCTGTGTGAGCACCTCTGGGAGATGGAACATGTGCTGTGTGAGGGTCCTCCGGGAGATGGGTACATATCCTGTGTGAGGGTCCGCCGGGAGATGGGACATGTGCTGTGTGAGGGTCCTCCGGGAGATGGGACAGGTGCTGTGTGAGGGTCCTCCAGTAGATGGGACATGTGCTGTGTGAGAGGCCTCCGGGAGATGGGACATGTGCTGTGTGAGGGTCATCCGGGAGATGGGACATGTGCTGTGCGAGCCCCTCCGGGAGATGGGACATGTACTGTGTGAGGGTCCTCCGGGAGATGGGACATGTGCTGTGGGCGTGGCCTCCAGGAGATCGGACATATGCTGTGTCAGCACCTCCGGGAGATGGGACATGTGCTGTGTAAGGGTCCTCCGGGAGATGGGACATGTGCTGTGGGAGGGGCCTCCAGGAGATGGGGCATGTTCTTTGTGAGCCCCTCCGGGACATGGGACTTGTGCTGTGTGAGCCCCTCCGGGAGATGGGACATGTGCTGTGTGAGCCACTCCGGGAGATAGGACATGGACTGTGTGAGCCCCTCCAGGAGAGGGGACATGTGCTGTGTGAGCCACTCCCGGATATGGGACATGTGCTGTGTGAGTGTCCTCTACGAGATGGGACATGTGTTGTGAGAGGGTCCTCTGGGAGATGGGACATGTGCTGTGTGAGGGTCCTCCGAGAGATGGGACATTTACTGTGTGAGGGTCCTCTGGGAGATGGGACATGTGCTGTGTGAGGGTCCTCCGGGAGATGGGACATGTGCTGTGTGAGCCACTCCGGGAGATGGGACATGTGGTGTGTGAGGGTCCTCCGGGAGATGGGACATGTTTTGTGTGAGAGTCCTCTGGGAGATGGGACATGTGCTGTGTGAGGGTCCTCCGGGAGATGGGACATGTGTTGTGTGATGGTCGTCTGGGAGAGGGGACATGTGCTGTGTGAGCACCTCTGGGAGATGGAACATGTGCTGTGTGAGGGTCCTCCGGGAGATGGGTACATATCCTGTGTGAGGGTCCGCCGGGAGATGGGACATGTGCTGTGTGAGGGTCCTCCGGGAGATGGGACAGGTGCTGTGTGAGGGTCCTCCAGTAGATGGGACATGTGCTGTGTGAGGGTCCTCTGGGAGATGGGACATGTGCTGTGTGAGGGTCATCCGGGAGATGGGACATGTGCTGTGTGAGCCCCTCCGGGAGATGGGACATGTGCTGTGTGAGTGGCCTCCAGGAGATGGGACATGTGCTGCGTCAGCCCCTCCGGGAGATGGGACATGTGCTGTGTAAGGGTCCTCCGGGATATGGGACATGTGCAGTGTGAGTGTCCTCCAGGAGATGGGACATGTGTTGTGTGAGGGTCCTCTGGGAGATGGGACATGTGCTGTGTGAGGGTCCTCGGGGAGATGGGACATGTGCTGTGTGAGGGTCCTCCGAGAGATGGGACATTTACTGTGTGAGGGTCCTCTGGGGGATGGGACATGTGCTGTGTGAGGGTCATCCGGGAGATGGGACATGTGCTGTGTGAGGGTACTCCGAGAGATGGGACTTTTACTGTATGAGCGTCCTCTGGGAGATGGGACATGTGCTGTGTGAGGGTCGTCCGGGAGATGGGACATGTGCTGTGTGAGCCTCTCGGGGAGATGGGACATGTGGTGTGTGAGGGTCCTCCGGGAGATGGGATATGTGCTGTGTGAGCCCCTCCATGAGCTGGGACATGTGCTGAGTGAGCCCCTCCCTGAGCTGGGACATGTGCTGAGTGAGCCCCTCCAGGAGATGGGACATGTGCTATGCGAGGATCCTCCGGGAGATGGGACTTGTGCTGTGGGAGGGTCCCCCGGGAGATGGGACATGTGCTGTGTGAGCCACTCCGGGAGCTAGGACATGGAGTGTGGGAGACCTTCCACGAGAGGGGACATGTGCTGTGTGAACCTCTCCCGGATATGGGACATGTGCAGTGTGAGTGTCCTCCAGGAGATGGGACATGTGTTGTGTGAGAGTCCTCTGGGGGTTGGGACATGTGCTGTGAGAGGGTCCTCCGAGAGATGGGACATTTACTGTGTGAGGGTCCTCTGGGGGATGGGACATGTGCTGTGTGAGGGTCCTCCGGGAGATGGGACATGTGTTGTGTGAGGGTCCTCTGGGAGATGGGTCATGTACTGCGTGAGGGGCCTCCGGGAGATGGGATATGTGCTGTGTGAGAGTCCTCCGGGAGATGGGACATGTGTTGTGTGAGGGTCGTCTGGGAGATGGGACATGTGCTGTGTGAGCACCTCCGGGAGATGGAACATGTGCTGTGTGAGGGTCCTCCGGGAGATGGGTACATATCCTGTGTGAGGGTCCGCCGGGAGATGGGACATGTGCTGTTTGAGGGTCCTCCGGGAGATGGGACAGGTACTGTGTGAGGGTCCTCCAGTAGATGGGACATGTGCTGTGTGAGGGTCCTCTGGGAGATGGGACATGTGCTGTGTGAGGGTCATCCGGGAGATGGGACATGTGCTGTGTGAGCCCCTCCGGGAGATGGGACATGTGCTGTGTGAGTGGCCTCCAGGAGATCGGACATGTGCTGCGTCAGCCCCTCCGGAAGATGGGACATGTGCTGTGTAAGGGTCCTCCGGGATATGGGACATGTGCAGTGTGAGTGTCCTCCAGGAGATGGGACATGTGTTGTGTGAGGGTCCTCTGGGAGATGGGACATGTGCTGTGTGACGGTCCTCGGGGAGATGGGACATGTGCTGTGTGAGGGTCCTCCGAGATATGGGACATTTACTGTGTGAGGGTCCTCTGGGGGATGGGACATGTGCTGTGTGAGGGTCCTCCGGGAGATGGGACATGTGCTGTGTGAGCCTCTCGGGGAGATGGGACATGTGGTGTGTGAGGGTCCTCCGGGAGATAGGACATGTGCTGTGGGAGTGGCCTCCAGGAGATCGGACATGTGCTGTGTGAGCCACTCCGGGAGATGGGACATGTGGTGTGTGAGGGTCCTCCGGGAGATGGGACAGGTGCTGTGTGAGGGTCCTCCAGTAGATGGGACATGTGCTGTGTGAGGGTCCTCCGGGAGATGGGACATGTGCTGTGTGTGGGTCATCCGGGAGATGGGACATGTGCTGTGTCAGCCCCTCCGGGAGATGGGACATGTGCTGTGTAAGGGTCCTCCGGGAGATGGGACATGTGCTGTGTGAGGGTCCTCCGGGAGTTGGGACATGTGCTGTGTGAGCCACTCCGGGAGATGGGACATGTGGTGTGTGAGGGTCCTCCGGGAGATGGGACATGTTTTGTGTGAGAGTCCTCTGGGAGATGGGACATGTGCTGTGTGAGGGTCCTCCGGGAGATGGGACATGTGTTGTGTGATGGTCGTCTGGGAGAGGGGACATGTGCTGTGTGAGCACCTCTGGGAGATGGAACATGTGCTGTGTGAGGGTCCTCCGGGAGATGGGTACATATCCTGTGTGAGGGTCCGCCGGGAGATGGGACATGTGCTGTGTGAGGGTCCTCCGGGAGATGGGACAGGTGCTGTGTGAGGGTCCTCCAGTAGATGGGACATGTGCTGTGTGAGAGTCCTCCGGGAGATGGGACATGTGCTGTGTGAGGGTCATCCGGGAGATGGGACATGTGCTGTGCGAGCCCCTCCGGGAGATGGGACATGTACTGTGTGAGGGTCCTCCGGGAGATGGGACATGTGCTGTGGGCGTGGCCTCCAGGAGATCGGACATATGCTGTGTCAGCCCCTCCGGGAGATGGGACATGTGCTGTGTAAGGGTCCTCCGGGAGATGGGACATGTGCTGTGGGAGGGGCCTCCAGGAGATGGGGCATGTTCTTTGTGAGCCCCTCCGGGACATGGGACTTGTGCTGTGTGAGCCCCTCCGGGAGATGGGACATGTGCTGTGTGAGCCACTCTGGGAGATAGGACATGGACTGTGTGAGCCCCTCCAGGAGAGGGGACATGTGCTGTGTGAGCCACTCCCGGATATGGGACATGTGCTGTGTGAGTGTCCTCTACGAGATGGGACATGTGTTGTGAGAGGGTCCTCTGGGAGATGGGACATGTGCTGTGTGAGGGTCCTCCGAGAGATGGGACATTTACTGTGTGAGGGTCCTCTGGGAGATGGGACATGTGCTGTGTGAGGGTCCTCCGGGAGATGGGACATGTGCTGTGTGAGCCACTCCGGGAGATGGGACATGTGGTGTGTGAGGGTCCTCCGGGAGATGGGACATGTTTTGTGTGAGAGTCCTCTGGGAGATGGGACATGTGCTGTGTGAGGGTCCTCCGGGAGATGGGACATGTGTTGTGTGATGGTCGTCTGGGAGAGGGGACATGTGCTGTGTGAGCACCTCTGGGAGATGGAACATGTGCTGTGTGAGGGTCCTCCGGGAGATGGGTACATATCCTGTGTGAGGGTCCGCCGGGAGATGGGACATGTGCTGTGTGAGGGTCCTCCGGGAGATGGGACAGGTGCTGTGTGAGGGTCCTCCAGTAGATGGGACATGTGCTGTGTGAGGGTCCTCTGGGAGATGGGACATGTGCTGTGTGAGGGTCATCCGGGAGATGGGACATGTGCTGTGTGAGCCCCTCCGGGAGATGGGACATGTGCTGTGTGAGTGGCCTCCAGGAGATGGGACATGTGCTGCGTCAGCCCCTCCGGGAGATGGGACATGTGCTGTGTAAGGGTCCTCCGGGATATGGGACATGTGCAGTGTGAGTGTCCTCCAGGAGATGGGACATGTGTTGTGTGAGGGTCCTCTGGGAGATGGGACATGTGCTGTGTGAGGGTCCTCGGGGAGATGGGACATGTGCTGTGTGAGGGTCCTCCGAGAGATGGGACATTTACTGTGTGAGGGTCCTCTGGGGGATGGGACATGTGCTGTGTGAGGGTCATCCGGGAGATGGGACATGTGCTGTGTGAGGGTACTCCGAGAGATGGGACTTTTACTGTATGAGCGTCCTCTGGGAGATGGGACATGTGCTGTGTGAGGGTCGTCCGGGAGATGGGACATGTGCTGTGTGAGCCTCTCGGGGAGATGGGACATGTGGTGTGTGAGGGTCCTCCGGGAGATGGGATATGTGCTGTGTGAGCCCCTCCATGAGCTGGGACATGTGCTGAGTGAGCCCCTCCCTGAGCTGGGACATGTGCTGAGTGAGCCCCTCCAGGAGATGGGACATGTGCTGTGTGAGGGTCATCCGGGAGATGGGACATGTGCTGTGTGAGCCCCTCTGGGAGATGGGGCATGTGCTGTCTGAGGGTCCTCCGGGACATGGGACATCTGCTGTGGGAGTGGCCTCCAGGAGATCAGACATGTGCTGTGTCAGCCCCTCAGGGAGATGGGACATGTGCTGTGTGAGGGTCCTCCGGGAGATGGGACATGTGCTGTGGGAGGGCTCTCCAGGAGATGGGGCATGTGCTTTGTGACCCCCTCCGGGACATGGGACGTGTGCTGTGTGAGCTCCTCTGGGAGATGGGACATGTGCTGTGTGAGCTCATCCGGGAGATGGGACATGTGCTGTGTGAAGTGTTCTCCGGGAGATGGGACTTGTGCTGTGTGACCCCCTCCGGGACATGGGACATGTGCTGTGTGAGCCCCTCTGGGAGATGGGACATGTGCTGTGTGAGCCCCTCCGGGAACTGGGACATGTGCTGAGTGAGCCCCTCCAGGAGATGGGACATGTGCTATGCGAGGGTCCACCGGGAGAATTGAATTGTGCTGTGGAGTGTTCCCCGGGAGATGAGACATGTGCTGTGTGAGCCACTACGGGAGATAGGACATGGACTGTGGGAGCCAATCCAGGAGAGGGGACATGTGCTGTGTGACTGTCCTCCGGGAGATGGGACATGTGTTGTGTGAAGGTCCTCTGGGAGATGGGACATGTGCTGTGTGAGTGTCCTCCGGGAGATGGGACATGTGCTGTGTGAGGGTCCTCCGGGAGATGGGACATGAGCTGTGTGAGCATCTCCGGGAGATGGGACACGTGGTGTGTGAAGGTCCTCCGGGAGATGGGACATGTGTTGTGTGAGCCTCTCGGGGAGATGGGACATGTGTTGTGCGAGGGTCCTCCGGGAGATGGGACATCTGCTGTGTGAGGGTCCTCTGGGAGATGGGGCATGTGCTTTGTGTCCCCCTCCAGGACATGGGACATGTGCTGTGTGAGCCCCTCCGGGAGATGGGACATGTGCTGTGTGAGCCCCTCCAGGAGATGGGACATGTGATGTGTGAAGTGTCCTCCGGGAGATGGGACACGTGCTGTGTGACCCCCTCCGGGACAGGGGACATGTGCTGTGTGAGCCACTCCGGGAGATGGGACATGTGCTGTGTGAGCCCCTCCGGGAGCTAGGACATGTGCTGAGTGAGCCCCTCCAGGAGATAGGACATGGACTGCGGGAGCCCCTCCAGGAGAGGGGACAGGTGCTGTGTGAGCCCCTCCCGGATATGGGAGATGTGCTGTGTGAGTGTCCTCCGGGAGATGGGACATGTTCTGTGTGAGGGTCCTCCGGGAGATGGGGCATGTGCTGTGTGAGCCTCTCCGGGAGATGGGACATGTGTTGTGTGAGGGTCCTCTGGGAGATGGGACATGTTCTGTGTGAGGGTCCTCCGGGAGATGGGACATGTGCTGTGTGAGCCTCTCCGGGAGATGGGACATGTGGTGTGTGAGGGTCCTCCGGGAGATGGGACATTTGTTGTGTGAGGGTCCTCTGGGAGATGGGACATGCACTGCGTGAAGGGTCCTCTGGGCGATGGGACATGTGCTGTGTGAGGGTCCTCCGGGAGATTGGACATGTGTTGTGTGAGGGTCCTCCGGGAGATGGGACATGTGCTGTGGGAGGGCCCTCCAGGAGATGGGGCATGTGCTTTGTGACCCCCTCCGGGACATGGGACATGTGCTGTGTGAGCTCCTCCGGGAGATGGGACATGTTCTGTGTGAGGGTCCTCCGGGAGATGGGACATGTTCTGTGTGAGGCTCCTCCGGGAGATTGTACATGTGCTGTGTGAGACTCTCCGGGAGATGGGACCTGTGGTGTGTGAGGGTCCTCCGGGAGATTGGACATGTGTTGTGTGAGGGTCGTCTGGGAGATGGAACATGTGCTGTGTGAGCACCTCTGGGAGATGGAACATGTGCTGTGTGAGGGTCCTCCGGTAGATGGGACATATCCTGTTTGAGGGTCTGCCGGGAGATGGGACATGTGCTGTCTGAGGCTCCTCCGGGAGATGGGACAAGTGCTGTGTGAGGGTCCTCCAGTAGATGGGACATGTGCTGTGCGAGGGTCCTCCGGGAGATGGGACATGTGCTGTGTGAGCCTCTCCGGAAGATGGGACATGTGGTGTGTGAGGGTCCTCCGGGAGATGGGACATTTGTTGTGTGAGGGTCCTCTGGGAGATGGGACATGCACTGCGTGAGGGTCCTCTGGGCGATGGGACATGTGCTGTGTCAGCCCCTCCGGGAGCTGGGACATGTGCTGTGTGAGGCTCCTCCGGGAGATGGGACAAGTGCTGTGTGAGGGTCCTCCAGTAGATGGGACATGTGCTGTGTGAGGGTCCTCCAGGAGATGGGACATGTGCTGTGGGAGGGGCCTCCAGGAGATTGGGCATGTGTTTTGTGAGCCCCTCCGGAAAATGGGACATGTGCTGTGTGAGCCCCTCCGGGAGATGGGACATGTGCTGTGTGAGCCCCTCCGGGAGATGGGACATGTGCTATGCGAGGATCCTCCGGGAGATGGGACTTGTGCTGTGGGAGGGGCCTCCAGGAGATTGGGCATGTGTTTTGTGACCCCCTCCGGAAAATGGGACATGTGCTGTGTCAGCCCCTCCGTGAGCTGGGACATGTGCTGAGTGAGCCCCTCCCTGAGCTGGGACATGTGCTGAGTGAGCCCCTCCAGGAGATGGGACATGTGCTATGCGAGGATCCTCCGGGAGATGGGACTTGTGCTGTGGGAGAGTCCCCCGGGAGATGGGACATGTGCTGTGTGAGCCACTCCGGGAGCTAGGACATGGAGTGTGGGAGACCTTCCACGAGAGGGGACATGTGCTGTGTGAACCTCTCCCGGATATGGGACATGTGCAGTGTGAGTGTCCTCCAGGAGATGGGACATGTGTTGTGTGAGGGTCCTCTGGGGGATGGGACATGTGCTGTGTGAGGGTCCTCGGGGAGATGGGACATGTGCTGTGAGAGGGTCCTCCGAGAGATGGGACATTTACTGTGTGAGGGTCCTCTGGGGGATGGAACATGTGCTGTGTGAGGGTCCTCCGGGAGATGGGACATGTGTTGTTTGAGGGTCCTCTGGGAGATGGGTCATGTACTGCGTGAGGGGCCTCCGGGAGATGGGATATGTGCTGTGTGAGAGTCCTCCGGGAGATGGGACATGTGTTGTGTGAGGGTCGTCTGGGAGAGGGGACATGTGCTGTGTGAGCACCTCCGGGAGATGGAACATGTGCTGTGTGAGGGTCCTCCGGGAGATGGGTACATATTCTGTGTGAGGTTCCGCCGGGAGATGGGACATGTGCTGTTTGAGGGTCCTCCGGGAGATGGGACAGGTACTGTGTGAGGGTCCTCCAGTAGATGGGACATGTGCTGTGTGAGGGTCCTCTGGGAGATGGGACATGTGCTGTGTGAGGGTCATCCGGGAGATGGGACATGTGCTGTGTGAGCCCCTCCGGGTGATGGGACATGTGCTGTGTGAGTGGCCTCCAGGAGATCGGACATGTGCTGCGTCAGCCCCTCCGGGAGATGGGACATGTGCTGTGTAAGGGTCCTCCGGGATATGGGACATGTGCAGTGTGAGTGTCCTCCAGGAGATGGGACATGTGTTGTGTGAGGGTCCTCTGGGAGATGGGACATGTGCTGTGTGAGGGTCCTCGGGGAGATGGGACATGTGCTGTGTGAGGGTCCTCCGAGAGATGGGACATTTACTGTGTGAGGGTCCTCTGGGGGATGGGACATGTGCTGTGTGAGGGTCCTCCGGGAGATGGGACATGTGCTGTGTGAGCCTCTCGGGGAGATGGGACATGTGGTGTGTGAGGGTCCTCCGGGAGATGGGACATGTGTTGTGTGAGGGTCCTCTGGGAGATGTGTCATGTATTGCGTGAGGGTCCTCTGGGAGATGGGACATGTGCTGTGTGAGGGTCATCCGGGAGATGGGACATGTGCTGTGCGAGCCCCTCCGGGAGATGGGACATGTACTGTGTGAGGGTCCTCCGGGAGATGGGACATGTGCTGTGGGAGTGGCCTCCAGGAGATCGGACATGTGCTGTGTCAGCCCCTCCGGGAGATGGGACATGTGCTGTGTAAGGGTCCTCCAGGAGATCGGACATGTGCTGTGTGAGCCACTCCGGGAGATGGGACATGTGGTGTGTGAGGGTCCTCCGGGAGATGGGACATGTGCTGTGTCAGCCCCTCCGGGAGATGGGACATGTGCTGTGTAAGGGTCCTCCGGGAGATGGGACATGTGCTGTGTGAGGGTCCTCCGGGAGTTGGGACATGTGCTGTGTGAGCCACTCCGGGAGATGGGACATGTGGTGTGTGAGGGTCCTCCGGGAGATGGGACATGTTTTGTGTGAGAGTCCTCTGGGAGATGGGACATGTGCTGTGTGAGGGTCCTCCGGGAGTTGGGACATGTGTTGTGTGATGGGCGTCTGGGAGAGGGGACATGTGCTGTGTGAGCACCTCTGGGAGATGGAACATGTGCTGTGTGAGGGTCCTCCGGGAGATGGGTACATATCCTGTGTGAGGGTCCGCCGGGAGATGGGACATGTGCTGTGTGAGGGTCCTCCGGGAGATGGGACAGGTGCTGTGTGAGGGTCCTCCAGTAGATGGGACATGTGCTGTGTGAGAGTCCTCCGGGAGATGGGACATGTGCTGTGTGAGGGTCATCCGGGAGATGGGACATGTGCTGTGCGAGCCCCTCCGGGAGATGGGACATGTACTGTGTGAGGGTCCTCCGTGAGATGGGACAAGTGCTGTGGGCGTGGCCTCCAGGAGATCGGACATGTGCTGTGTCAGCCCCTCCGGGAGATGGGACATGTGCTGTGTAAGGGTCCTCCGGGAGATGGGACATGTGCTGTGGGAGGGGCCTCCAGGAGATGGGGCATGTTCTTTGTGAGCCCCTCCGGGACATGGGACTTGAGCTGTGTGAGCCCCTCCGGGAGATGGGACATGTGCTGTGTGAGCCACTCTGGGAGATAGGACATGGACTGTGTGAGCCCCTCCAGGAGAGGGGACATGTGCTGTGTGAGCCACTCCCGGATATGGGACATGTGCTGTGTGAGGGTCCTCCGAGAGATGGGACATTTACTGTGTGAGGGTCCTCTGGGAGATGGGACATGTTCTGTGTGAGGGTCCTCCGGGAGATGGGACATGTGCTGTGTGAGCCAGTCCGGGAGATGGGACATGTGGTGTGTGAGGGTCCTCCGGGAGATGGGACATGTTTTGTGTGAGAGTCCTCTGGGAGATGGGACATGTGCTGTGTGAGGGTCCTCCGGGAGATGGGACATGTGTTGTGTGATGGTCGTCTGGGAGAGGGGACATGTGCTGTGTGAGCACCTCTGGGAGATGGAACATGTGCTGTGTGAGGGTCCTCCGGGAGATGGGTACATATCCTGTGTGAGGGTCCGCCGGGAGATGGGACATGTGCTGTGTGAGGGTCCTCCGGGAGATGGGACAGGTGCTGTGTGAGGGTCCTCCAGTAGATGGGACATGTGCTGTGTGAGGGTTCTCCGGAAGATGGGACATGTGCTGTGTGAGGGTCATCCGGGAGATGGGACATGTGCTGTGTGAGCCCCTCAGGGAGATGGGACACATGCTGTGTTAGCCCCTCCAGTAGATGGGACATGAGCTGTGTGAGGGTCATCCGGGAGATGGGACGTAGATTGTGCGAGCACCTCCGGGAATTGGGACATGTGCTGTGTGACCCCCTCCGGGAGATGGGAGATGTGCTGTGTGACGGTCCTCTGTGAGATGTGACATGTGATGTGTGAGGGTCCTCCGGGAGATGGGACATGTGCTTTGTAGTCACTCTGGGAGATGGGACAAGTGCTGAGTGAGCGTCCTCCACACGATGGGGCATGTGCTGTGTGAGGGTCCTCCGGGAGACGGGACATGTAATGTATGAGCTCCTCTGGGAGATGGGACATGTGCTGTGTGAGTGTCCTCCGCGAGATGGGGAATGTGCTGTGTGAGGGTCCTCCGCGAAATGGAGCAGGTGCTGTGAGATCCCCTCCGGAAGATGGGACATGTAATGTCTGAGCCCCTCTGGGAGATGGGACATGTGCTGTGTGGGGGACCTCCGGGAGATGGGACATGTGCTGTTTGACGGTCATCCGGGAGATGGGACATGTGATGTATGAGCCAATCCGGGAAATGGTTCATGTGCTGTCTGAGCCACACCGGGAGATGGGACATGTGCTGTGTGAGGGTCCTCCGCGAGATGGGACATGTGCTGTGTGAGCCCCTCCGTGATATGGGACACATGCTGTGTTAGCCCATCCGGTAGATGGGACATGAGCTGTGTGAGGGTCATCCGGGAGATGGGACGTAGATTGTGCGAGCACCTCCGGGAAATGGGACATGTGCTGTGCGACCCCCTCCGGGAGATGTGACATGTGATGTGTGAGGGTCCTCCGGGAGATGGGACATGTGCTTTGTAGTCACTCTGGGAGATGGGACAAGTGCTGAGTGAGCGTCCTCCACACGATGGGGCATGTGATGTGTGAGGGTCCTCCCGGAGACGGGACATGTAATGTATGAGCTCCTCTGGGAGATGGAACATGTGCTGTGTGAGTGTCCTCCGCGAGATGGGTCATGTGCTGTGTGAGGGTCCTCCGGGAGATGGGGCAGGTGCTGTGAGATCCCCTCCGGAAGATGGGACATGTAATGTATGAGCCCCTCTGGGAGATGGGACATGTGCTGTGTGGGGGTCCTCCGGGAGATGGGACATGTGCTGTGCGAGAATACTCCGGGAGATGGGACATGTGCTGTGTGAGCCCCTCCGGGAGATGGGACATGTGCTGTGTGAGGGTCTTCCGGGAGATGGGACATGTAATGTATGAGCCTCTCTGGGAGATGGGGCATGTGCTGTGTGAGGGTCCGCCGGGAGATAGGACATGTGCTGTCTGAGCCCCTCCGAGAGATGGGACATGTGCTGTGCGAGAATACTCCGGGAGATGGGACATGTGCTGTGTGAGGTTCCTCTGGGAGATGGGACATGTGATGTGTGAGGCTCCTCCAGGAGAGGGAACATGTGCTGTATGAGCCCCTCTGGGAGATGGGACATGTGCTGTGTGAGGGTCCTCCGCGAGATGGGACATGTGCTGTCTGAGCCACTCCGGGAGATGGGACAGGTGCTGTGTGAGCACCTCCGGGAGATGGAACATGTGCTGTGTGAGGGTCCTCCTGGTGATGGGACATGTGCTGTGTGAGGGTTCTCTGGGAGATGGGACATATGCTGTGTGACCCCCTCCGGAAGATGGGACATGTGCTGTGTGAGCCCCTCCGGGAGATGGGACATGTGCTGTGTGAGCCCCTCCGGGAGATAGGACACATGCTGTGTTAGTCCCTCCGGTAGATGGGACATGAGCTCTGTGAGGGTCATCCGGGAGATGGGACGTAGATTGTGCGAGCCTTTCCGGTAAATGGGACATGTGCTGTGTTTGCCCCACAAGGTGATTGGACATGTGTTCTGTGAGGGTCCACCGCGAGATGGGACATGTGCTGTTCGTGGCTCCTCCGGGAGATGTGTCATGTGCTGTGTGAGCCCCTCCGTGAGATGGGACATGTGCTGTGTGAGGATCGTCCGGGAGAGGGAACATGTGCTGTGTGAGCCCCTCGGGAGAGGGAACATGTGCTGTGTGAGACACTCTGGGAAATGTGACATGTGCTGTGTGAGCCACTCCAGGAGGTGGGACATGTACTGTGTGAGAGTCTTCCGGGAGATGGGACATGTGCTGTGTGAGGGTCATCCGCGAGAGGGAACATGTGCTGTGTGAGCCCCTCCGAAAGAAGGGACATGTGCTGTGTGAGCCTCGGCGAGAGATGGGGCATGTGCTGTATGAGCCCCTCCGGGAGATGGGACATGTGCTGTGTGAGCCCCTCTGGAAGATGGGACATGTGCTGTGCGAGGATACTCCGGGAGATGGGACATGTGCCGTGTGAGCCCCTCCTGGAAATGGGACATGTACTGTGTGATGGTCCTCTGGGAGATGGGAGATGTGCTGTGTGAGGGTCCTCCGGGAAATGGGACATGTGCTGTGTGAGGGTCCTCCCGGAGATGGGAAATGTAATGTATGAGCCCCTCTGGGAGATAGGGCATGTGCTGTGTGAGGGTCCTCCGGGAGTTGGGACATGTAATGTATGAGCCACTCCGGGAGATGGGACATGTGCTTTGTGAGTGTCCTCCGGGAGATTGGACATGTGCTGTGTGAGGGTCTTCCGGGAGATGGGAAATGTGATGTATGAGCCCCTCTGGGAGATGGGACATGTGCTGTGTGAGGGTCCGCCGGGAGACAGGACATGTGCTGTGTGAGGTTCTTCTGGGAGATGGGATATGTGATGTGTGAGGCTCCTCCAGGAGAGGGAACATGTGCTGTGTGAGTCCCTCTGGGAGATGGGACATGTGCTGTGTGAGGGTCCTCCGGGAGATGGGACATGTGCTGTCTGAGCCACACCGGGAGATGGGACATGTGATGTGTGAGGGTGCTCCGGGAGATGGGACATGTGCTGTGTGAGCCACTCCGGGAGATGAGACATGTGCTGTGTGAGCCCCTCTGGGAGATGGGACATTTGCTGTGTGAGTCACTCCGGGAGATGGGACATGTGCTGTGTGAGCCCCTCCGGGAGATGGGCACATGCTGTGTTAGCCCCTCCGGTAGATGGGACATGAGCTGTGTGAGTGTCATCCGGGAGATGGGACGTAGATTGTGCGAGCACCTCCGGGAAATGGGACATGTGCTGTGCGACCCCCTCCGGGAGATGGGACATGTGCTGTGTGAGGGTCCTCCGGGAGATGTGAAATATGATGTGTGAGGGTCCTCCGGGAGACGGGACATGTAATGTATGAGCTCCTCTGGGAGATGGGACATGTGCTGTGTGAGTGTCCTCCGCGAGATGGGGCATGTGCTGTTTGACGGTCGTCCAGGAGATGGGACATGTGATGTATGAGCCACTCCGGGAAATGGGACATGTGCTGTTTGAGGGTCCGCCGGGAGATAGGACATGTAATGTATGAGCCCCTCTGGGAGATTGGACATGAACTGTGTGAGGGTCCTCCGCGACATGGGACATGTGCTGTGTGAGCACCTCCGAGAGATGGGACATGTGCTGCGTGAGCCTCTCCGAGAGATGGGACATGTGCTGTGCGAGAATACTCTGGGAGATGGGATATGTGCACTGTGAGCTCCTCTGGGAGATGGGACATGTGCTGTGTGAGGGTCCTCCGGGAGATGGGACATGTGCTGTGTGAGGGTCCTCCGGGAGATGGGACATGTGCTGTGCGAGAATACTCTGGGAGATGGGATATGTGCACTGTGAGCTCCTCTGGGAGATGGGACATGTGCTGTGTGAGGATCCACCGGGAGATGGGACATGTGCTGTGTGAGGGTCCTCCGGGAGATGGGACATGTGCTGTGCGAGAATACTCCGGGAGATAGGACATGTGCTGTGTGAGCCCCTCTGGAAGATGGGACATGTGCTGTGCGAGAATACTCCGGGAAATGGGACATGTGCTGTGCGAGGATACTCCGGGAGATGGGACATGTGCTGTGTGAGCCCCTCCTGGAAATGGGACATGTACTGTGTGAGGGTCCTCCGGGGAATGGGACATGTGCTGTGTGAGGTTCCTCTGGGAGATGGGACATGTGCTGTGTGAGGGTCCTCCGGGAGATGGGACATGTGCTGTGTGGGGGTCCTCCCGGAGATGGGACATGTGATGTATGAGCCCCTCTGGGAGATGGGACATGTGCTGTGTGAGGGTCCTCCGCGAGATGGGACATGTGCTCTCTGAGCCACACCGGGGGATGGAACATGTGCTGTGTGAGGGTCCTCCGGGAGATGGGACATGTGCTGTGTGAGCCACTCCGGGAGATGGGACATGTGCTGTGAGGGGGTCCTCCGGGAGATGGGACATGTGCTGTGTGAGCACCTCCGGGAGATGGAACATGTGCTGTATGAGTGTCCTCCTGCTGATGGGACATGTGCTGTGTGAGGATCCTCTGGGAGATGGGACATATGCTGTGTGAGCCCCTCCGGGAGATGTGACATGTGCTGTGTGAGCCCCTCCGGGAGATGGGACATTTGCTGTGTGAGTCACTCCGGGAGATGGGACATGTGCTGTGTGAGCCCCTCTGGAAGATGGGACATGTGCTGTGCGAGGATACTCCGGGAGATGGGACATGTGCCGTGTGAGCCCCTCCTGGAAATGGGACATGTACTGTGTGATGGTCCTCTGGGAGATGGGACATGTGCTGTGTGAGGGTCCTCCGGGAAATGGGACATGTGCTGTGTGAGGGTCCTCCCGGAGATGGGAAATGTAATGTATGAGCCCCTCTGGGAGATAGGGCATGTGCTGTGTGAGGGTCCTCCGGGAGTTGGGACATGTAATGTATGAGCCACTCCGGGAGATGGGACATGTGCTTTGTGAGTGTCCTCCGGGAGATTGGACATGTGCTGTGTGAGGGTCTTCCGGGAGATGGGAAATGTGATGTATGAGCCCCTCTGGGAGATGGGACATGTGCTGTGTGAGGGTCCGCCGGGAGACAGGACATGTGCTGTGTGAGGTTCTTCTGGGAGATGGGATATGTGATGTGTGAGGCTCCTCCAGGAGAGGGAACATGTGCTGTGTGAGTCCCTCTGGGAGATGGGACATGTGCGGTGTGAGGGTCCTCCGGGAGATGGGACATGTGCTGTCTGAGCCACACCGGGAGATGGGACATGTGATGTGTGAGGGTGCTCCGGGAGATGGGACATGTGCTGTGTGAGCCACTCCGGGAGATGAGACATGTGCTGTGTGAGCCCCTCTGTGAGATGGGACATTTGCTGTGTGAGTCACTCCGGGAGATGGGACATGTGCTGTGTGAGCCCCTCCGGGAGATGGGCACATGCTGTGTTAGCCCCTCCGGTAGATGGGACATGAGCTGTGTGAGTGTCATCCGGGAGATGGGACGTAGATTGTGCGAGCACCTCCGGGAAATGGGACATGTGCTGTGCGACCCCCTCCGGGAGATGGGACATGTGCTGTGTGAGGGTCCTCCGGGAGATGTGAAATATGATGTGTGAGGGTCCTCCGAGAGATGGGACATGTGCTGTGTGAGGGTCTTCCGGGAGACGGGACATGTAATGTATGAGCTCCTCTGGGAGATGGGACATGTGCTGTGTGAGTGTCCTCCGGGAAATGGGGCATCTGCTGTGTGAGCCCCTCCGGAAGATGGGACTTGTGCTGTGTGATCCCCTCCAGGAGAGGGAACGTGCGCTGTGTGATCTACTCCAGGAGATGGGACATGTGCTGTGTGAGGGTCATCCGGGAGATAGGACATGTAATATATGAGCCCCTCTGGGAGATGGGACATGTACTGTGTGAGGGTCCTCCGGGAGATGGGACATGTGCTGTGTGAGCCCCTCTGTTAGATGGGACATGTGCTGTGTGAGTCCCTTTGGGAGATGAGCCATGTGCTTTGTGAGCCCATCCGAGAGATGGGACCTGTGCTGTGTGAGGGTCCTCCCGGGGATGGGACATGTAATGTATGAGCCCCTCTGGGAGATGGGTTATGTGCTGTGTGAGGGTCCTCCGGGAGACGGGACATGTAATGTATGAGCCCCTCTGGAAGATGGGACATGTCCTGTGTGAGGGTCATCCGGGAGATGGGACATGTGCTGTTTGATGGTCATCCGGGAGATGGGACATGTGATGTATGAGCCACTCCGGGAGATGGGACATGTGCTTTGTGAGTGTCCTCCGGGAGATTGGACATGTGCTGTGTGAGGGTCTTCCGGGAGATGGGAAATGTGATGTATGAGGGTCCTCCGGGAGATGGGACATGTTCTTTGTAGTCACTCTGGGAGATGGGACAAGTGCTGAGTGAGGATCCTCCGCACGATGGGGCATGTACTGTGTGAGGGTCCTCCGGGAGACGGGACATGTAATGTATGAGCTCCTCTGGGAGATGGGGCAGGTGCTGTGAGAGCCCCTCCGGAAGATGGGACATGTAATGTGTGAGCCCCTCTGGGAGATGGGACATGTGCTGTTTGACGGTCATCCGGGAGATGGGACATGTGATGTATGAGCCACTCCGGGAGATTGGACATGTGCTGTGTGAGGGTCCTCCGCGAGATGGGACATGTGCTGTGTGAGCACCTCCGAGAGATGGGACATGTGCTGTGAGCCTCTCCGAGAGATGGGACATGTGCTGTGTGAGGGTCCTCCGGGAGACGGGACATGTCATGTATGAGCTCCTCTGGGAGATGGGGCAGGTGCTGTGAGAGCCCCTCCGGAAGATGGGACATGTAATGTGTGAGCCCCTCTGGGAGATGGGACATGTGCTGTTTGACGGTCATCCGGGAGATGGGACATGTGATGTATGAGCCACTCCGGGAGATTGGACATGTGCTGTGTGAGGGTCCTCCGCGAGATGGGACATGTGCTGTGTGAGCACCTCCGAGAGATGGGACATGTGCTGTGAGCCTCTCAGAGAGATGGGACATGTGCTGTGTGAGGGTCCTCCGGGGGATGGGACATGTGCTGTGTGAGCACCTCCGGGAGATTGGACATGTGCTGTGTGAGGGTCCTCCGCGAGATGGAACATGTGCTGTGCGAGAATACTCCGGGAGATGGGACGTGCTGTGTGAGCCACTCCGGGAAATGGGACATGTGCTGTGTGAAGGTCCTCCGGGGGATGGGACATGTGCTGTGTGAGCACCTCTGGGAGATGGAACATGTGCTGTGTGAGGGTCCTCCTGGTGATGGGACATGTGCTGTGTTAGTGTCCTCCGGGAGATGCGTCATGTGCTGAGTGAGGGTCCACCGGAAGATGGAACATGTGCTGTGTGAGGGTCATCCGGGAGAGGGAACATGTGCTGTGTGAGCCCCTCCGGGAGATGGGACATGTGCTTTGTGAGGGTCATCCGGGAGAGGGAACATGTGCTGTGTGAGCCCCTCCGGGAGAGGGAACATGTGCTGTGTGAGCCCCTCCGGGAGATGGGACATGTGATGTGTGAGGATCGTCCGGGAGAGGGAACATGTGCTGTATGAGCCCCTCCGGGAGATGGGACATGTGCTGTGCGAGGATACTCCGGGAGATGGGACATGTGCTGTGTGAGCCCCTCCTGGAAATGGGACATGTACTGTGTGATGGTCCTCCGGGAGATGGGACATGTGCTGTGTGAGGGTCCTCCGGGAAATGGGACATGTGCTGTGTGCGGGTCCTCCGGGAGATGGGACATGTGCTGTGTGAGTGTGCTCCGGAAGATGGAACATGTGCTGTGTGGGCGTCCTCCCGGAGATGGGAAATGTGATGTATGAGCCCCTCTGGGAGATGGGACATGTGCTGTGTGAGGGTCCTCCGGGAGTTGGGACATGTATTGTATGAGCCACTCCGGGAGATGGGACATGTGCTTTGTGAGTGTCCTCCGGGAGATTGGACATGTGCTGTGTGAGGGTCTTCCGGGAGATGGGAAATGTGATGTATGAGCCCCTCTGGGAGATGGGACATATGCTGTGTGAGGGTATGCCGGGAGATAGGACATGTGCTGTGTGAGGTTCCTCTGGGAGATGGGACATGTGCTGTGTGAGCCCCTCCTGGAAATGGGACATGTACTGTGTGAGGGTCCTCCGGGAAATGGGACATGTGCTGTGTGAGGGTCCTCCGGGAAATGGGACATGTGCTGTGTGAGGGTCCTCTGGGAGATGGGACATGTGCTCTGTGAGGGTCCTCCGGGAGATGGGACATGTGCTGTGTGGGGGTCCTCCCGGAGATGGGACATGTAATGTATGAGCCCCTCTAGGAGATGGGGCATGTGCTGTGTGAGGGTCCTCCTGGAGATGGGACATGTAATGTATGAGCCACTCCGGGAGATGGGACATGTGCTTTGTGAGTGCCCTCCGGGAGATTGGACATGTGCTGTGTGAGGGTCTTCCGGGAGATGGGAAATGTGATGTATGAGCACCTCTGGGAGATGGGACATGTGCTGTGTTAGGGTCCGCCGGGAGATAGGACATGTGCTGTGTGAGCCCCTCCGAGAGATGGGACATGTGCTGTGCGAGAATACTCCGGGAGATGGGACATGTGCTGTGTGTGGTTCCTCTGGGAGATGGGACATGTGATATGTGAGGCTCCTCCAGGAGAGGGAACATGTGCTGTGTGAGTCCCTCTGGGAGATGGGACATGTGCTGTGTGAGGGTCCTCCGGGAGATGGGACATGTGCTGCGTGAGGGTCCTCCGGGAGATGGGACATGTAATGTATGAGCCCCTCTTGGAGATGGGACATGTGCTGTGTGAGGGTCCTCCGTGAGATGGGACATGTGCTGTCTCAGCCACACCGGGGGATGGGACATGTGCTGTGTGAGGGTCCTCCGGGAGATGGGACATGTGCTGTGTGAGCCACTCCGGGAAATGGGACATGTGTTGTGAGGGGGTTCTCCGGGAGATGGGACATATGCTGTGTGAGTGTCCTCCTGGTGATGGGACATGTGCTGTGTGAGGATCCTCTGGGAGATGGGACATATGCTGTGTGAGCCCCTCCGGGAGATGGGACATGTGCTGTGTGAGCCCCTCCGGGAGATGGGACATTTGCTGTGTGAGTCACTCCGGGAGATGGGACATGTGCTGTGTGAGCCCCTCCGGGAAATGGGGCATCTGCTGTGTGAGCGCCTCCGGGAGATAGGACTTGTGCTGTGTGAGCCCCTCCGGGATAGGGAACGTGTGCTTTGTGATCTACTCCAGGAGATGGGACAAGTGCTGTGTGAGGGTCATCCGGGAGATGGGACATGTAATATATGAGCCCCTCTGGGAGATGGGACATGCACTGTGTGAGGGTCCTCCGGGAGATGGGACATGTGCTGTGTGAGCCCCTCTGTTAGATGGGACATGTGCTGTGTGAGCCCCTTTGGGAGATGAGCCATGTGCTTTGTGAGCCCATCCGGGAGATGGGACATGTGCTGTGTGAGGGTCCTCCCGGGGATGGGACATGTAATGTATGAGCCCCTCTGGGAGATGGGGCATGTGCTGTGTGAGGGTCCTCCGGGAGATGGGACATGTAATGTATGAGCCCCTCTGGAAGATGGGACATGTCCTGTGTGAGGGTCATCCGGGAGATGGGACATGTGATGTATGAGCCACTCCGGGAGATGGGACACGTGCTGTTTGATGGTCATCCGGGAGATGGGACATGTGATGTATGAGCCACTCCGGGAGATGGGACATGTGCTTTGTGAGTGTCCTCCGGGAGATTGCACATGTGCTGTGTGAGGGTCTTCCGGGAGATGGGACATTTGATGTATGAGCCACTCTGGGAGATGTGACATGTGATGTGTGATGGTCCTCCGGGAGATGGGACATGTGCTGTTTGACGGTCATCCGGGAGATGGGACATGTGATATATGAGCCTCTCCGAGACATGGGACATGTGCTGTGCGAGAATACTCCGGGAGATGGGACATGTGCTGTGTGACGGTCATCCGGGGGATGGGACATGTGCTGTGTGAGCACCTCCGGGAGATGGGATATGTGCTGTGTGAGGGGCCTCCGGAAGATGGTACATGTGCTGTGTGGGGGTCCTCCCGGAGATGGGACATGTGCTGTCTGAGCCACACCGGGGGATGGGACATGTGCTGTTTGATGGTCATCCGGGAGATGGGACATGTGATGTATGAGCCACTCCGGGAGATGGGACATGTGCTTTGTGAGTGTCCTCCGGGAGATTGGACATGTGCTGTGTGAGGGTCTTCCGGGAGATGGGACATTTGATGTATGAGCCCCTCTGGGAGATGTGACATGTGATGTGTGAGGCTCCTCCGGGAGATGGAACATGTTCTTTGAAGTCACTCTGGGAGATGGGACAAGTGCTGAGTGAGGATCCTCCGCACGATGGGGCATGTACTGTTTGAGGGTCCTCCGGGAGGCGGGACCTGTAATGTATGAGCTCCTCTGGGAGATGGGGCAGGTGCTGTGAGAGCCCCTCCGGAAGATGGGACATGTAATGTGTGAGCCACTCTGGGAGATGGGCCATGTGCTGTGTGAGGGTCCTCCGGGAGATGGGACATGTGATATATGAGCCTCTCCGAGAGATGGGACATGTGCTGTGTGAGAAAAATCCGGGAGATGGGACATGTGCTGTGTGAGGGTCATCCGGGGGATGGGACATGTGCTGTGTGAGCAACTCCGGGAGATGGAACATGTGCTGTGTGAGGGTCCTCCTGGTGATGGAACATGTGCTGTGTGAGTGTCCTCCGGGAGATGCGTCATGTGCTGAGTGAGGGTCCACCGGAAGATGGAACATGTGCTGTGTGAGGGTCATCCGGGAGAGGGAACATGTGCTGTGTGAGCCCCTCCGGGAGATGGGACATGTGCTGTGTGAGGGTCATCCGGGAGAGGGAACATGTGCTGTGTGAGCCCCTCCGGGAGATGGGACATGTGCTGTGTGAGCGCCTCCGGGAGATAGGACTTGTGCTGTGTGAGCCCCTCCGGGAGAGGGAACGTGTGCTGTGTGATCTACTCCAGGAGATGGGACACGTGCTGTGTGAGGGTCATCCGGGAGATGGGACATGTAATATATGAGCCCCTCTGGGAGATGGGACATGCACTGTGTGAGGGTCCTCCGGGAGATGGGACATGTGCTGTGTGAGCCCCTCTGTTAGATGGGACATGTGCTGTGTGAGCCCCTTTGGGAGATGAGCCATGTGCTTTGTGAGCCCATCCGGGAGATGGGACATGTGCTGTGTGAGGGTCCTCCCGGGGATGGGACATGTAATGTATGAGCCCCTCTGGGAGATGGGGCATGTGCTGTGTGAGGGTCCTCCAGGAGATGGGACATGTAATGTATGAGCCCCTCTGGAAGATGGGACATGTCCTGTGTGAGGGTCATCCGGGAGATGGGACATGTGATGTATGAGCCACTCCGGGAGATGGGACATGTGCTGTTTGATGGTCATCCGGGAGATGGGACATGTGATGTATGAGCCACTCCGGGAGATGGGACATGTGCTTTGTGAGTGTCCTCCGGGAGATTGCACATGTGCTGTGTGAGGGTCTTCCGGGAGATGGGACATTTGATGTATGAGCCACTCTGGGAGATGGGACATGTGCTGTGTGAGGGTCCTCTTGGAGATGTGACATGTGATGTGTGAGGGTCCTCCGGGAGATGGGACATGTGATATATGAGCCTCTCCGAGAGATGGAACATGTGCTGTGCGAGAATACTCCGGGAGATGGGACATGTGCTGTGTGAGGGTCATCCGGGGGATGGGACATGTGCTGTGTGAGCACCTCCGGGAGATGGGATATGTGCTGTGTGAGGGTCCTCCGGAAGATGGGACATGTGCTGTGTGGGGGTCCTCCCGGAGATGGGACATGTAATGTATGTGCCCCTCTGGGACATGGGACATGTGCTGTGTGAGTGTCCTCCTGGAGATGGGACATGTAATATATGAGCCACTCCGGGAGATGGGACATGTGCTTTGTGAGTGTCCTCCGGGAGATTGGACATGTGCTGTGTGAGGGTCTTCCGGGAGATGGGACATGTAATGTATGAGCCCCTCTGGGAGATGGGACATGTGTTGTGTGAGGGTCCTCCGCGAGATGGGACATGTGCTGTCTGAGCCACACCGGGGGATGGGACATGTGCTGTTTGATGGTCATCCGGGAGATGGGACATGTGATGTATGAGCCACTCCGGGAGATGGGACATGTGCTTTGTGAGTGTCCTCCGGGAGATTGGACATGTGCTGTGTGAGGGTCTTCCGGGAGATGGGACATTTGATTTATGAGCCCCTCTGGGAGATGGGACATGTGCTGTGTGAGGGTCCTCTTGGAGATGTGACATGTGATGTGTGAGGCTCCTCCGGGAGATGGAACATGTTCTTTGAAGTCACTCTGGGAGATGGGACAAGTGCTGAGTGAGGATCCTCCGCACGATGGGGCATGTACTGTGTGAGGGTCCTCCGGGAGATGGTACATGTGCTGTGTGAGGGTCATCCGGGGGATGGGACATGTGCTGTGTGAGCAACTCCGGGAGATGGAACATGTGCTGTGTGAGCCCCTCCGGGAGATGGGACATGTGCTGTGTGAGCCCCTCCGGGAGAGGGAACATGTGCTGTGTGAGCCCCTCTGGGAGATGGGACATGTGATGTGTGAGGATCGTCCGGGAGAGGGAACATGTGCTGTGTGAGCCCCTCCTGGAAATGGGACATGTACTGTGTGATGGTCCTCCGGGAGATGGGACATGTGCTGTGTGAGGGTCCTCCGGGAAATGGGACATGTGCTGTGTGAGGGTCCTCCGGGAGATGGGACATGTGCTGTGTGAGTGTGCTCCGGAAGATGGAACATGTGCTGTGTGGGCGTCCTCCCGGAGATGGGAAATGTGATGTATGAGCCCCTCTGGGAGATGGGACATGTGCTGTGTGAGGGTCCTCCGGGAGTTGGGACATGTATTGTATGAGCCACTCCGGGAGATGGGACATGTGCTTTGTGAGTGTCCTCCGGGAGATTGGACATGTGCTGTGTGAGGGTCTTCCGGGAGATGGGACATGTAATGTGTGAGAGTCATCCGGGAGAGGGAACATGTGCTGTGTGAGCCCCTCCGGGAGATGGGACATGTGCTGTGTGAGCCTCTCCGGGAGATGGGACATTTGCTGTGTGAGTCACTCCGGGAGATGGGACATGTGCTGTGTGAGCCCCTCCGGGAAATGGGGCATCTGCTGTGTGAGCGCCTCCGGGAGATGGGACTTGTGCTGTGTGAGCCCCTCCGGGAGAGGGAACATGTGCTGTGTGAGCCCCTCCGGGAGAGGGAACATGTGCTGTGTGAACCCCTCCGGGAGATGGGACATGTGCTGTGCGAGGATACTCCGGGAGATGGGACATGTGCTGTGTGAGGGTCCTCCGGGAAATGGGACATGTGCTGTGTGAGGGTCCTCCGGGAGATGGGACATGTGCTGTGTGAATGTCCTCCCGGAGATGGGACATGTAATGTATGAGCCCCTCTGGGAGATGGGGCATGTGCTGTGTGAGGGTCCTCCGGGAGTTGGGACATGTATTGTATGAGCCACTCCGGGAGATGGGACATGTGATGTGTGAGGTTCCTCCGGGAGATGGGACATGTGCTGTCTGAGCCACACCGGGAGATGGGACATGTGATGTGTGAGGGTCCTCCGGGAGATGGGACATGTGCTGTGTGAGCCACTCCGGGAGATGGGACATGTGCTGTGTGAGGGTCCTCCTGGTGATGGGACATGTGCTGTGTTAGTGTCCTCCGGGAGATGCGTCATGTGCTGAGTGAGGGTCCACCTGAAGATGGAACATGTGCTGTGTGAGGGTCATCCGGGAGAGGGAACATGTGCTGTGTGAGGGTCCTCCGTGAGATGGGACATGTGCTGTCTCAGCCACACCGGGGGATGGGACATGTGCTGTGTGAGGGTCCTCCGGGAGATGGGACATGTGCTGTGTGAGCCACTCCGGGAGATGGGACATGTGTTGTGAGGGGGTCCTCCGGGAGATGGGACATATGCTGTGTGAGTGTCCTCCTGGTGATGGGACATGTGCTGTGTGAGGATCCTCTGGGAGATGGGACATATGCTGTGTGAGCCCCTCCGGGAGATGGGACATGTGCTGTGTGAGCCCCTCCGGGAGATGGGACATTTGCTGTGTGAGGGTCCTCCGGGAGATGGGACATGTGCTGTGTGAGCCATTCCGGGAGATGGGACATGTGCTGTGTGAGGGTCCTCCTGGTGATGGGACATGTGCTGTGTGAGCCCCTCCGGGAGATGGGACATGTGCTGTGCGAGGATACTCCGGGAGATGGGACATGTGCTGTGTGAGCCCCTCCTGGAAATGGGACATGTACTGTGTGATGGTCCTCCGGGAGATGGGACATGTGCTGTGTGAGGGTCCTCCGGGAGATGGGACATGTGCTTTGTGAGTGTCCTCCGGGAGATTGGACATGTGCTGTGTGAGGGTCTTCCGGGAGATGGGAAATGTGATGTATGAGCCCCTCTGGGAGATGGGACATGTGCTGTGTGAGGGTACGCCGGGAGATAGGACATCTGCTGTGTGTGTCCCTCTGGGAGATGGGACATGTGATGTGTGAGGTTCCTCCGGGAGATGGGACATGTGCTGTCTGAGCCACACCGGGAGATGGGACATGTGATGTGTGAGGGTCCTCCGGGAAATGGGACATGTGCTGTGTGAGGGTCCTCTGGGAGATGGGACATGTGCTCTGTGAGGGTCCTCCGGGAGATGGGACATGTGCTGTGTGGGGGTCCTCCCGGAGATGGGACATGTAATGTATGAGCCCCTCTGGGTGATGGGGCATGTGCTGTGTGAGGGTCCTCCGGGAGATGGGACATGTAATGTATGAGCCACTCCGGGAGATGGGACATGTGCTTTGTGAGTGCCCTCCGGGAGATTGGACATGTGCAGTGTGAGGGTCTTCCGGGAGATGGGAAATGTGATGTATGAGCACCTCTGGGAGATGGGACATGTGCTGTGTTAGGGTCCGCCGGGAGATAGGACATGTGCTGTGTGAGCCCCTCCGAGAGATGGGACATGTGCTGTGCGAGAATACTCCGGGAGATGGGACATGTGCTGTGTGTGGTTCCTCTGGGAGATGGGACATGTGATATGTGAGGCTCCTCCCGGAGAGGGAACATGTGCTGTGTGAGTCCCTCTGGGAGATGGGACATGTGCTGTGTGAGGGTCCTCCGGGAGATGGGACATGTGCTGCGTGAGGGTCCTCCGGGAGATGGGACATGTAATGTATGAGCCCCTCTTGGAGATGGGACATGTGCTGTGTGAGGGTCCTCCGTGAGATGGGACATGTGCTGTCTCAGCCACACCGGGGGATGGGACATGTGCTGTGTGTGGGTCCTCCGGGAGGAAGGACATGTGCTGTATGAGCCACTCCGGGAGATGGGACATGTGCTGTGAGGGGGTCCTCCGGGAGATGGGACATATGCTGTGTGAGCACCTCCGGGAGATGGAACATGTGCTGTATGAGTGTCCTCCTGGTGATGGGACATGTGCTGTGTGAGGATCCTCTGGGAGATGGGACATATGCTGTGTGAGCCCCTCCGGGAGATGGGACATGTGCTGTGTGAGCCCCTCCGGGAGATGGGACATTTGCTGTGTGAGTCACTCCGGGTGATGGGACATGTGCTGCGTGAGCCCCTCCGGGAAATGGGGCATCTGCTGTGTGAGCGCCTCCGGGAGATGGGACTTGTGCTGTGTGAGCCCCTCCGGGAGAGGGAACATGTGCTGTGTGAGCCCCTCCGGGTAGATGGGACATGTGCTGTGTGAGGGTCATCCGGGAGAGGGAACATGTGCTGTGTGAGCCCCTCCGGGAGAGGTAACATGTGCTGTGTGAGCCCCTCCGGGAGATGGGACATGTGATGTGTGAGGATCGTCCGGGAGAGGGAACATGTGCTGTATGAGCCCCTCCGGGAGATGGGACATGTGCTGTGCGAGGATACTCCGGGAGATGGGACATGTGCTGTGTGAGCCCCTCCTGGAAATGGGACATGTGCTGTGCGAGGATACTCCGGGAGATGGGACATGTGCTGTGTGAGCCCCTCCTGGAAATGGGACATGTACTGTGTGATGGTCCTCCGGGAGATGGGACATGTGCTGTGTGAGGGTCCTCCGGGAAATGGGACATGTGCTGTGTGAGGGTCCTCCAGGAGATGGGACATGTGCTGTGTGAATGTCCTCCGGAAGATGGAACATGTGCTGTGTGGGGGTCCTCCCGGAGATGGGACATGTAATGTATGAGCCCCTCTGGGAGATGGGGCATGTGCTGTGTGAGGGTCCTCCGGGAGTTGGGACATGTATTGTATGAGCCACTCCGGGAGATGGGACATGTGCTTTGTGAGTGTCCTCCGGGAGATTGGACATGTGCTGTGTGAGGGTCTTCCGGGAGATGGGAAATGTGATGTATGAGCCCCTCTGGGAGATGGGACATGTGCTGTGTGAGGGTACGCCGGGAGATAGGACATGTGCTGTGTGAGGTTCCTCTGGGAGATGGGATATGTGATGTGTGAGGCTCCTCCAGGAGAGGGAACATGTGCTGTATGAGTCCCTCTGGGAGATGGGACATGTGCTGTGTGAGGTTCCTCCGGGAGATGGGACATGTGCTGTCTGAGCCACACCGGGAGATGGGACATGTGATGTGTGAGGGTCCTCCGGGAGATGGGACATGTGCTGTGTGAGCCACTCCGGGAGATGGGACATGTGCTGTGTGAGGGTCCTCCGGGAGATTGGACATGTACTGTGTGAGCAACTCCGGGAGATGGAACATGTGCTATGTGAGTGTCCTCCTGGTGATGGGACATGTGCTGTGTGAGGGTCCTCTGGGAGATGGGACATATGCTGCGTGAGCCCCTCCGGGTGATGGGACATGTGGTGTGTGAGCCCCTCTGGGAGATGGGACATTTGCTGTGTGAGTCACTCCGGGAGATGGGACATGTGCTGTGTGAGCCCCTCCGGGAGATGGGCATATGCTGTGTTAGCCCCTCCGGTAGATGGGACATGAGCTGTGTGAGTGTCATCCGGGAGATGGGACTTGGATTGTGCGAGCACCTCCGGGAAATGGGACATGTGCTGTGCGAACCCCTCCGGGAGATGGGACATGTGCTGTGTGAGGGTCCTCCGGGAGATGTGAAATGTGATGTGTGAGGGTCATCCGGGAGATGGGACATGTGCTGTGTGAGGGTCCTCCGGGAGACGGGACATGTAACGAATGAGCACCTCAAGGAGATGGATCATGTGCTGTGTGAGTGTCCTCCGCGAGATGGGGCATGTGCTGTTTGACGGTCATCCAGGAGATGGAACATGTGATGTATGAGCCCCTCTGGGAGATTGGATATGAACTGTGTGAGGCTCCTCCGCGACATGGGACATGTGCTGTGTGAGCACCTCCGAGAGATGGGACATGTGCTGTGTGAGCACCTCCGCGACATGGGACATGTGCTGTGTGAGCTCCTCTGGGAGATGGGACATGTGCTGTGTAAGGGTCCTCCGGGAGATGGGACATGTGCTGTGTGAGGGTCCTCCGGGAGATGGGACATGTGCTGTGCGAGAATACTCCGGGAGATAGGACATGTGCTGTGTGAGCCCCTCTGGAAGATGGGACATGTGCTGTGCGAGAATACTCCGGGAGATGGGACATGTGCTGTGCGACGATACTCCGGGAGATGGGACATGTGCTGTGTGAGCCCCTCCTGGAAATGGGACATGTACTGTGTGAGGGTCCTCCGGGATATGGGACATGTGCTGTGTGAGGGTCCTCCGGGAAATGGGACATGTGCTGTGTGAGGGTCCTCCGGGAGATGGGACATGTGCTGTGTGAATGTCCTCCGGAAGATGGAACATGTGCTGTGTGGGGGTCCTCCCGGAGATGGGACATGTAATGTATGAGCCCCTCTGGGAGATGGGGCATGTGCTGTGTGAGGGTCCTCCGGGAGTTGGGACATGTATTGTATGAGCCACTCCGGGAAATGGGACATGTGCTTTGTGAATGTCCTCCGGAAGATGGAACATGTGCTGTGTGGGGGTCCTCCCGGAGATGGGACATGTAATGTATGAGCCCCTCTGGGAGATGGGGCATGTGCTGTGTGAGCCCCTCCTGGAAATGGGACATGTACTGTGTGAGGGTCCTCCGGGATATGGGACATGTGCTGTGTGAGGGTCCTCCGGGAAATGGGACATGTGCTGTGTGAGGGTCCTCCGGGAGATGGGACATGTGCTGTGTGAATGTCCTCCGGAAGATGGAACATGTGCTGTGTGGGGGTCCTCCCGGAGATGGGACATGTAATGTATGAGCCCCTCTGGGAGATGGGGCATGTGCTGTGTGAGGGTCCTCCGGGAGTTGGGACATGTATTGTATGAGCCACTCCGGGAGATGGGACATGTGCTTTGTGAGTGTCCTCCGGGAGATTGGACATGTGCTGTGTGAGGGTCTTCCGGGAGATGGGAAATGTGATGTATGAGCCCCTCTGGGAGATGGGACATGTGCTGTGTGAGGGTACGCCGGGAGATAGGACATGTGCTGTGTGAGGTTCCTCTGGGAGATGGGATATGTGATGTGTGAGGCTCCTCCAGGAGAGGGAACATGTGCTGTGTGAGACCCTCTGGGAGATGGGACATGTGCTGTGTGAGGTTCCTCCGGGAGATGGGACATGTGCTGTCTGAGCCACACCGGGAGATGGGACATGTGATGTGTGAGGGTCCTCCGGGAGATTGGACATGTACTGTGTGAGCAACTCCGGGAGATGGAACATGTGCTATGTGAGTGTCCTCCTGGTGATGGGACATGTGCTGTGTGAGGGTCCTCTGGGAGATGGGACATATGCTGCGTGAGCCCCTCCGTTAGATGGGACATGTGGTGTGTGTGCCCCTCTGGGAGATGGGATATTTGCTGTGTGAGTCACTCCGGGAGATGGGACATGTGCTGTGTGAGCCCCTCCGGGAGATGGGCACATGCTGTGTTAGCCCCTCCGGTAGATGGGACATGAGCTGTGTGAGTATCATCCGGGAGATGGGACTTGGATTGTGCGAGCACCTCCGGGAAATGGGACATGTGCTGTGCGACCCCCTCCGGGAGATGGGACATGTGCTGTGTGAGGGTCCTCCGGGAGATGTGAAATGTGATGTGTGAGGGTCATCCGGGAGATGGGACATGTGCTGTGTGAGGGTCCTCCGGAGACGGGACATGTAATGAATGAGCTCCTCTGGGAGATGGGTCATGTGCTGTGTGAGTGTCCTCCGCGAGATGGGGCATGTGCTGTTTGACAGTCATCCAGGAGATGGAACATGTGATGTATGAGCCACTCCGGGAAATGGGACATGTGCTGTTTGAGGGTCCGCCGGGAGATAGGTAATGTAATGTATGAGCCCCTCTGGGAGATTGGATATGAACTGTGTGAGGCTCCTCCGCGACATGGGACATGTGCTGTGTGAGCACCTCCGAGAGATGCGACATGTGCTGTGTGAGCCTCTCCGAGAGATGGGACATGTGCTGTGCGAGAATACTCTGGGAGATGGGATATGTGCAGTGTGAGCTCCTCTGGGAGATGGGACATGTGCTGTGTGAGGGTCCTCCGGGAGATGGGACATGTGCTGTGTGAGGGTCCTCCGGGAGATGGGACATGTGCTGTGCGAGAATACTCCGGGAGATAGGACATGTGCTGTGTGAGCCCCTCTGGAAGATGGGACATGTGCTGTGCGAGAATACTCCGGGAGATGGGACATGTGCTGTGCGAGTATACTCCGGGAGATGGGACATGTGCTGTGTGAGCCCCTCCTGGAAATGGGACATGTACTGTGTGAGGGTCCTCCGGGATATGGGACATGTGCTGTGTGAGGGTCCTCCGGAAAATGGGACATGTGCTGTGTGAGGGTCCTCCGGGAGATGGGACATGTGCTGTGTGAGCCACTCCGGGAGATGGGACATGTGCTGTGTGGGGGTCCTCTCGGAGATGGGACATGTAATATATGTGCCCCTCTGGGACATGGGACATGTGCTGTGTGAGGGTCCTCCTGGAGGTGGGACATGTAATGTATGAGCCACTCCGGGAGATGGGACATGTGCTTTGTGAGTGTCCTCCGGGAGATTGGACATGTGCTGTGTGAGGGTCTTCCGGGAGATGGGAAATGTGATGTAGGAGCCCCTCTGGGAGATGGGACATGTGCTGTGTTAGGGTCCGCCGGGAGATAGGACATGTGCTGTGTGAGCCCCTCCGAGAGATGGGACATGTGCTGTGTGAGAATACTCCGGGAGATTTGACATGTGCTGTGTGAGGTTCCTCTGGGAGATGGGACATGTGATATGTGAGGCTCCTCCAGGAGAGTAAACATGAGCTGTATGAGTCCCTCTGGGAGATGGGACATGTGCTGTGTGAGGGTCCTCCGGGAGATGGGACATGTGCTGCGTGAGGGTCCTCCGGGAGATGGGACATGTGCTGTTTGATGGTCATCCGGGAGATGGGACATGTGATGTATGAGCCACTCCGGGAGATGGGACATGTGCTTTGTGAGTGTCCTCCGGGAGATTGGACATGTGCTGTGTGAGGATCGTCCGGGAGAGGGAACATGTGCTGTATGAGCCCCTCCGGGAGATGGGACATGTGCTGTGCGAGGTTACTCCGGGAGATGGGACATGCGCTGTGTGAGCCCCTCCTGGAAATGGGACATGTACTGTGTGATGGTCCTCCGGGAGATGGGACATGTGCTGTGTGAGGGTCCTCCGGGAAATGGGACATGTGCTGTGTGAGGGTCTTCCGGGAGATGGGACATGTGCTGTGTGAATGTCCTCCGGAAGATGGAACATGTGCTGTGTGGGGGTCCTCCCGGAGATGGGACATGTAATGTATGAGCCCCTCTGGGAGATGGGGCATGTGCTGTGTGAGGGTCCTCCAGGAGTTGGGACATGTATTGTATGAGCCACTCCGGGAGATGGGACATGTGCTTTGTGAGTGTCCTCCGGGAGATTGGACATGTGCTGTGTGAGGGTCTTCCGGGAGATGGGAAATATGATGTATGAGCCCCTCTGGGAGATGGGACATGTGCTGTGTGAGGGTACGCCGGGAGATAGGACATGTGCTGTGTGAGGTTCCTCTGGGAGATGGGATATGTGATGTGTGAAACTCCTCCAGGAGAGGGAACATGTGCTGTGTGAGTCCCTCTGGGAGATGGGACATGTGCTGTGTGAGGTTCCTCCGGGAGATGGGACATGTGCTGTCTGAGCCACACCGGGAGATGGGACATGTGCTGTGTGAGGGTCCTCCGGGAGATTGGACATGTACTGTGTGAGCAACTCCGGGAGATGGAACATGTGCTATGTGAGTGTCCTCCTGGTGATGGGACATGTGCTGTGTGAGGGTCCTCTGGGAGATGGGACATATGCTGCGTGAGCCCCTCCGGGTGATGGGACATGTGGTGTGTGAGCCCCTCTGGGAGATGGGACATTTGCTGTGTGAGTCACTCCGGGAGATGGGACATGTGCTGTGTGAGCCCCTCTGGGAGATGGGCACATGCTGTGTTAGCCCCTCCGGTAGATGGGACATGAGCTGTGTGAGTGTCATCCGGGAGATGGAACTTGGATTGTGCGAGCACCTCCGGGAAATGGGACATGTACTGTGTGATGGTCCTCCGGGAGATGGGACATGTGCTGTGTGAGGGTCCTCCGGGAAATGGGACATGTGCTGTGTGAGGGTCCTCCGGGAGATGGGACATGTGCTGTGTGAATGTCCTCCGGAAGATGGAACATGTGCTGTGTGGGGGTCCTCCCGGAGATGGGACATGTAATGTATGAGCCCCTCTGGGAGATGGGGCATGTGCTGTGTGAGGGTCCTCCGGGAGTTGGGACATGTATTGTATGAGCCACTCCGGGAGATGGGACATGTGCTTTGTGAATGTCCTCCGGAAGATGGAACATGTGCTGTGTGGGGGTCCTCCCGGAGATGGGACATGTAATGTATGAGCCCCTCTGGGAGATGGGGCATGTACTGTGTGAGCCCCTCCTGGAAATGGGACATGTACTGTGTGAGGGTCCTCCGGGATATGGGACATGTGCTGTGTGAGGGTCCTCCGGGAAATGGGACATGTGCTGTGTGAGGGTCCTCCGGGAGATGGGACATGTGCTGTGTGGGGGTCCTCCCGGAGATGGGACATGTAATGTATGAGCCCCTCTGGGAGATGGGGCATGTGCTGTGTGAGGGTCCTCCTGGAGATGGGACATGTAATGTATGAGCCACTCCGGGAGATGGGACATGTGCTTTGTGAGTGCCCTCCGGGAGATTGGACATGTGCTGTGTGAGGGTCTTCCGGGAGATGGGAAATGTGATGTATGAGCACCTCTGGGAGATGGGACATGTGCTGTGTTAGGGTCCGCCGGGAGATAGGACATGTGCTGTGTGAGCCCCTCCGAGAGATGGGACATGTGCTGTGCGAGAATACTCCGGGAGATGGGACATGTGCTGTGTGTGGTTCCTCTGGGAGATGGGACATGTGATATGTGAGGCTCCTCCAGGAGAGGGAACATGTGCTGTGTGAGTCCCTCTGGGAGATGGGACATGTGCTGCGTGAGGGTCCTCCGGGAGATGGGACATGTAATGTATGAGCCCCTCTTGGAGATGGGACATGTGCTGTGTGAGGGTCCTCCGTGAGATGGGACATGTGCTGTCTCAGCCACACCGGGGGATGGGACATGTGCTGTGTGAGGGTCCTCCGGGAGATGGGACATGTGCTGTGTGAGCCACTCCGGGAGATGGGACATGTGCTGTGAGGGGGTCCTCCGGGAGATGGGACATATGCTGTGTGAGCACCTCCGGGAGATGGAACATGTGCTGTATGAGTGTCCTCCTGGTGATGGGACATGTGCTGTGTGAGGATCCTCTGGGAGATGGGACATATGCTGTGCGAGGATACTCTGAGAGATGGGACATGTGCTGTGTGAGCCCCTCCTGGAAACGGGACATGTACTGTGTGATGGTCCTCCGGGAGATGGGACATGTGCTGTGTGAGGGTCCTCCGGGAAATGGGACATGTGCTGTGTGAGGGTCCTCCGGGAGATGGGACATGTGCTGTGTGAATGTCCTCCGGAAGATGGAACATGTGCTGTGTGGGGGTCCTCCCGGAGATGGAACATGTAATGTATGAGCCCCTCTGGGAGATGGGGCATGTGCTGTGTGAGGGTCCTCCGGGAGTTGGGACATGTATTGTATGAGCCACTCCGGGAGATGGGACATGTGCTTTGTGAATGTCCTCCGGAAGATGGAACATGTGCTGTGTGGGGGTCCTCCCGGAGATGGGACATGTAATGTATGAGCCCCTCTGGGAGATGGGGCATGTACTGTGTGAGCCCCTCCTGGAAATGGGACATGTACTGTGTGAGGGTCCTCCGGGATATGGGACATGTGCTGTGTGAAGGTCCTCCGGGAAATGGGACATGTGCTGTGTGAGGGTCCTCCGGGAGATGGGACATGTGCTGTGTGAATGTCCTCCGGAAGATGGAACATGTGCTGTGTGGGGGTCCTCCCGGAGATGGGACATGTAATGTATGAGCCCCTCTGGGAGATGGGGCATGTGCTGTGTGAGGGTCCTCCGGGAGTTGGGACATGTATTGTATGAGCCACTCCGGGAGATGGGACATGTGCTTTGTGAGTGTCCTCCGGGAGATTGGACATGTGCTGTGTGAGGGTCTTCCGGGAGATGGGAAATGTGATGTATGAGCCCCTCTGGGAGATGGGACATGTGCTGTGTGAGGGTACGCCGGGAGATAGGACATGTGCTGTGTGAGGTTCCTCTGGGAGATGGGATATGTGATGTGTGAGGCTCCTCCAGGAGAGGGAACATGTGCTGTGTGAGTCCCTCTGGGAGATGGGACATGTGCTGTGTGAGGTTCCTCCGGGAGATGGGACATGTGCTGTCTGAGCCACACCGGGAGATGGGACATGTGATGTGTGAGGGTCCTCCGGGAGATGGTACATGTGCTATGTGAGTGTCCTCCTGGTGATGGGACATGTGCTGTGTGAGGGTCCTCCGGAAGAGGGAACATGTGCTGCGTGAGCCCCTCCGGGAGAGGGAACATGTGCTGTGTGAGCCCCTCCGGGAGATGGGACATGTGATGTGTGAGGATCGTCCGGGAGAGGGAACATGTGCTGTATGAGCCCCTCCGGGAGATGGGACATGTGCTGTGCGAGGATACTCTGAGAGATGGGACATGTGCTGTGTGAGCCCCTCCTGGAAATGGGACATGTACTGTGTGATGGTCCTCCGGTAGATGGGACATGTGCTGTGTGAGGGTCCTCCGGGAAATGGGACATGTGCTGTGTGAGGGTCCTCCGGGAGATGGGACATGTGCTGTGTGAATGTCCTCCGGAAGATGGAACATGTGCTGTGTGGGGGTCCTCCCGGAGATGGGACATGTAATGTATGAGCCCCTCTGGGAGATGGGGCATGTGCTGTGTGAGGGTCCTCCGGGAGTTGGGACATGTATTGTATGAGCCACTCCGGGAGATGGGACATGTGCTTTGTGAATGTCCTCCGGAAGATGGAACATGTGCTGTGTGGGGGTCCTCCCGGAGATGGGACATGTAATGTATGAGCCCCTCTGGGAGATGGGGCATGTACTGTGTGAGCCCCTCCTGGAAATGGGACATGTAATGTGTGAGGGTCCTCCGGGATATGGGACATGTGCTGTGTGAGGGTCCTCCGGGAAATGGGATATGTGCTGTGTGAGGGTCCTCCGGGAGATGGGACATGTGCTGTGTGAATGTCCTCCGGAAGATGGAACATGTGCTGTGTGGGGGTCCTCCCGGAGATGGGACATGTAATGTATGAGCCCCTCTGGGAGATGGGGCATGTGCTGTGTGAGGGTCCTCCGGGAGTTGGGACATGTATTGTATGAGCCACTGCGGGAGATGGGACATGTGCTTTGTGAGTGTCCTCCGGGAGATTGGACATGTGCTGTGTGAGGGTCTTCCGGGAGATGGGAAATGTGATGTATGAGCCCCTCTGGGAGATGGGACATGTGCTGTGTGAGGGTACGCCGGGAGATAGGACATGTGCTGTGTGAGGTTCCTCTGGGAGATGGGATATGTGATGTGTGAGGCTCCTCCAGGAGAGGGAACATGTGCTGTGTGAGTCCCTCTGGGAGATGGGACATGTGCTGTGTGAGGTTCCTCCGGGAGATGGGACATGTGCTGTCTGAGCCACACCGGGAGATGGGACATGTGATGTGTGAGGGTCCTCCGGGAGATGGGACATGTGCTGTGTGAGCCACTCCGGGAGATGGGACATGTGCTGTGTGAGGGTCCTCCGGGAGATTGGACATGTACTGTGTGAGCAACTCCGGGAGATGGAACATGTGCTATGTGAGTGTCCTCCTGGTGATGGGACATGTGCTGTGTGAGGGTCCTCTGGGAGATGGGACATATGCTGCGTGAGCCCCTCTGGGTGATGGGACATGTGGTGTGTGAGCCCCTCTGGGAGATGGGACATTTGCTGTGTGAGTCACTCCGGGAGATGGGACATGTGCTGTGTGAGCCCCTCCGGGAGATGGGCACATGCTGTGTTAGCCCCTCCGCTAGATGGGACATGAGCTGTGTGAGTGTCATCCGGGAGATGGGACTTGGATTGTGCGAGCACCTCTGGGAAATGGGACATGTGCTGTGCGACCCCCTCCGGGAGATGGGACATGTGCTGTGTGAGGGTCCTCCGGGAGATGTGAAATGTGATGTGTGAGGGTCATCCGGGAGATGGGACATGTGCTGTGTGAGGGTCCTCCGGGAGACGGGAAATGTAATGAATGAGCTCCTCTGGGAGATGGATCATGTGCTGTGTGAGTGTTCTCCGCGAGATGGGGCATGTGCTGTTTGACGGTCATCCAGGAGATGGAACATGTGATGTATGAGCCACTCCGGGAAATGGGACATGTGCTGTTTGAGGGTCCGCCGGGAGATAGGACATGTAATGTATGAGCCCCTCTGGGAGATTGGATATGAACTGTGTGAGGCTCCTCCGCGACATGGGACATGTGCTGTGTGAGCACCTCCGAGAGATGGGACATGTGCTGTGCGAGAATACTCTGGGAGATGGGATATGTGCAGTGTGAGCTCCTCTGGGAGATGGGATATGTGCTGTGTGAGGGTCCTCCGGGAGATGGGACATGTGCTGTGTGAGGGTCCTCCGGGAGATGGGACATGTGCTGTGCGAGAATACTCCGGGAGATAGGACATGTGCTGTGTGAGCCCCTCTGGAAGATGGGACATGTGCTGTGCGAGAATACTCCGGGGGATGGGACATGTGCTGTGCGAGGATACTCCGGGAGATGGGACATGTGCTGTGTGAGCCCCTCCTGGAAATGGGACATGTACTGTGTGAGGGTCCTCCGGGATATGGGACATGTGCTGTGTGAGGGTCCTCCGGGAAATGGGACATGTGCTGTGTGAGGGTCCTCCGGGAGATGGGACATGTGCTGTGTGAATGTCCTCCGGAAGATGGAACATGTGCTGTGTGGGGGTCCTCCCGGAGATGGGACATGTAATGTATGAGCCCCTCTGGGAGATGGGGCATGTGCTGTGTGAGGGTCCTCCGGGAGTTGGGACATGTATTGTATGAGCCACTCCGGGAGATGGGACATGTGCTTTGTGAGTGTCCTCCGGGAGATTGGACATGTGCTGTGTGAGGGTCTACCGGGAGATGGGAAATGTGATGTATGAGCCCCTCTGGGAGATGGGACATGTGCTGTGTGAGGGTACGCCGGGAGATAGGACATGTGCTGTGTGAGGTTCCTCTGGGAGATGGGATATGTGATGTGTGAGGCTCCTCCAGGAGAGGGAACATGTGCTGTGTGAGTCCCTCTGGGAGATGGGACATGTGCTGTGTGAGGTTCCTCCGGGAGATGGGACATGTGCTGTCTGAGCCACACCGGGAGATGGGACATGTGATGTGTGAGGGTCCTCCGGGAGATGGGACATGTGCTGTGTGAGCCACTCCGGGAGATGGGACATGTGCTGTGTGGGGGTCCTCTCGGAGATGGGACATGTAATATATGTGCCCCTCTGGGACATGGGACATGTGCTGTGTGAGGGTCCTCCTGGAGATGGGACATGTAATGTATGAGCCACTCCGGGAGATGGGACATGTGCTTTGTGAGTGTCCTCCGGGAGATTGGACATGTGCTGTGTGAGGGTCTTCCGGGAGATGGGAAATGTGATGTAGGAGCCCCTCTGGGAGATGGGACATGTGCTGTGTTAGGGTCCGCCGGGAGATAGGACATCTGCTGTGTGAGCCCCTCCGAGAGATGGAACATGTGCTGTGTGAGAATACTCCGGGAGATTTGACATGTGCTTTGTGAGATTCCTCTGGGAGATGGGACATGTGATATGTGAGGCTCCTCCAGGAGAGTAAACATGAGCTGTATGAGTCCCTCTGGGAGATGGGACATGTGCTGTGTGAGGGTCCTCCGGGAGATGGGACATGTGCTGCGTGAGGGTCCTCCGGGAGATGGTACATGTAATGTATGAGCCCCTCTGGGAGATGGGACATGTGTTGTGTGAGGGTCCTCCGCGAGATGGGACATGTGCTGTCTGAGCCACACCGGGGGATGGGACATGTGCTGTTTGATGGTCATCCGGGAGATGGGACATGTGATGTATGAGCCACTCCGGGAGATGGGACATGTGCTTTGTGAGTGTCCTCCGGGAGATTGGACATGTGCTGTGTGAGGGTCTTCCGGGAGATGGGACATTTGATGTATGAGCCCCTCTGGGAGATGGGACATGTGCTGTGTGAGGGTCCTCTTGGAGATGTGACATGTGATGTGTGAGGCTCCTCCGGGAGATGGAACATGTTCTTTGAAGTCACTCTGGGAGATGGGACAAGTGCTGAGTGAGGATCCTCCGCACGATGGGGCATGTACTGTGTGAGGGTCCTCCGGGAGGCGGGACCTGTAATGTATGAGCTCCTCTGGGAGATGGGGCAGGTGCTGTGAGAGCCCCTCCGGAAGATGGGACATGTAATGTGTGAGCCCCTCTGGGAGATGGGCCATGTGCTGTGTGAGGGTCCTCCGGGAGATGGGACATGTGATATATGAGCCTCTCCGAGAGATGGGACATGTGCTGTGTGAGAAAAATCCGGGAGATGGGACATGTGCTGTGTGAGGGTCATCCGGGGGATGGGACATGTGCTGTGTGAGCAACTCCGGGAGATGGAACATGTGCTGTGTGAGGGTCCTCCTGGTGATGGGACATGTGCTGTGTGAGTGTCCTCCGGGAGATGCGTCATGTGCTGAGTGAGGGTCCACCGGAAGATGGAACATGTGCTGTGTGAGGGTCATCCGGGAGAGGGAACATGTGCTGTGTGAGCCCCTCCGGGAGATGGGACATGTGCTGTGTGAGGGTCATCCGGGAGAGGGAACATGTGCTGCGTGAGCCCCTCCGGGAGATGGGACATGTGCTTTGTGAGTGTCCTCCGGGAGATTGGATATGTGCTGTGTGAGGGTCTTCCGGGAGATGGGAAATGTGATGTATGAGCCCCTCTGGGAGATGGATCATGTGCTGTGTGAGTGTCCTCCGCGAGATGGGGCATGTGCTGTTTGACGATCATCCAGGAGATGGAACATGTGATGTATGAGCCACTCCGGGAAATGGGACATGTGCTGTGTGAGCCCCTCCGAGAGATGGGACATGTGCTGTGTGAGCCCCTCTGGAAGATGGGACATGTGCTGTGCGAGAATACTCCGGGAGATGGGACATGTGCTGTGCGAGGATACTCCGGGAGATGGGACATGTGCTGTGTGAGCCCCTCCTGGAAATGGGACATGTACTGTGTGAGGGTCCTCCGGGATATGGGACATGTGCTGTGTGAGGGTCCTCCGGGAAATGGGACATGTGCTGTGTGAGGGTCCTCCGGGAGATGGGATATGTGCTGTGTGAGGGTCCTCCGGGAGATGGGACATGTGCTGTGTGGGGGTCCTCCCGGAGATGGGACATGTAATGTATGTGCCCCTCTGGGACATGGGACATGTGCTGTGTGAGGGTCCTCCTGGAGATGGGACATGTAATGTATGAGCCACTCCGGGAGATGGGACATGTGCTTTGTGAGTGTCCTCCGGGAGATTGGACATGTGCTGTGTGAGGGTCTTCCGGGAGATGGGAAATGTGATGTAGGAGCCCCTCTGGGAGATGGGACATGTGCTGTGTTAGGGTCCGCCGGGAGATAGGACATGTGCTGTGTGAGCCCCTCCGAGAGATTGGACATGTGCTGTGCGAGAATACTCCGGGAGATTTGACATGTGCTGTGTGAGGTTCCTCTGGGAGATGGGACATGTGATATGTGAGGCTCCTCCAGGAGAGGAAACATGAGCTGTATGTCCCTCTGGGAGATGGGACATGTGCTGTGTGAGGGTCCTCCGGGAGATGGGACATGTGCTGCGTGAGGGTCCTCCGGGAGATGGGACATGTAATGTATGAGCCCCTCTGGGAGATGGGACATGTGTTGTGTGAGGGTCCTCCGCGAGATGGGACATGTGCTGTCTGAGCCACACTGGGGGATGGGACATGTGCTGTGTGAGGGTCCTCCGGGAGATGGGACATGTGTTGTGTGAGCCACTCCGGGAGATGGGACACATGCTGTGAGGGGGTCCTCCGGGAGATGGGACATGTGCTGTGTGAGCACCTCCGGGAGATGGAACATGTGCTGTATGAGTGTCCTCCTGCTGATGGGACATATGCTGTGTGAGGGTCCTCTGGGAGATGGGACATATGCTGTGTGAGCCCCTCCGGGAGATGGGACATTTGCTGTGTGAGTCACTCCGGGAGATGGGACATATGCTGTGTGAGCCCCTCCGGGAAATGGGGCATGTGCTGTGTGAGCCCCTCCGGGAGATGGGACTTGTGCTGTGTGAGCCCCTCCGGGAGAGGGAACGTGTGCTGTGTGATCTACTCCAGGAGATGGGACATGTGCTGTGTGAGGGTCATCCGGGAGGTGGGACATGTGCTGTTTGATGGTCATCCGGGAGATGGGACATGTAATGTATGAGCCCCTCTGGAAGATGGGACATGTCCTGTGTGAGGGTCATCCGTGAGATGGGACATGTGCTGTTTGATGGTCATCCGGGAGATGGGACATGTGATGTATGAGCCACTCCGGGAGATGGGACATGTGCTTTGTGAGTGTCCTCCGGGAGATTGGACATGTGCTGTGTGAGGGTCTTCCGGGAGATGGGAAATGTGATGTATGAGCCCCTCTGGGAGATGGGACATGTGCTGTGTGAGGGTCCGCCGGGAGATAGGACATGTGCTGTGTGAGCCCCTCCGAGAGATGGGACATGTGCTGTGTGAGGGTCCTCTGGGAGATGTGACATGTGATGTGTGAGGGTCCTCCGGGAGATGGAACATGTTCTTTGTAGTCACTCTGGGAGATGGGACAAGTGCTGAGTGAGGATCCTCTGCACGATGGGGCATGTAGTGTGTGAGGGTCGTCCGGGAGACGGGACATGTAATGTATGAGCTCCTCTGGGAGATGGGGCAGGTGCTGTGAGAGCCCCTCCGGAAGATGGGACATGTAATGTATGAGCCCCTCTGGGAGATGGGACATGTGCTGTGTGAGAGTCCGCCGAGAGATAGGACATGTCCTCTGTGAGCCCCTCCGAGAGATGGGACATGTGCTGTGTGAGGGTCCTCTGGGAGATGTGACATGTGATGTGTGAGGGTCCTCCGGGAGATGGAACATGTTCTTTGTAGTCACTCTGGGAGATGGGACAAGTGCTGAGTGAGGATCCTCCGCACGATGGGGCATGTAGTGTGTGAGGGTCCTCTGGGAGACGATACATGTAATGTATGAGCTCCTCTGGGAGATGGGGCAGGGGCTGTGAGAGCCCCTCCGGAAGATGGGACATGTAATGTGTGAGCCCCTCTGGGAGATGGGACATGTGCTGTTTGACGGTCATCCAGGAGATGGGACATGTGCTGTGTGAGGGTCCTCCCGGAGATGGGACATGTAATGTATGAGCCCCTCTGGGCGATGGGGCATGTGCTGTGTGAGGGTCCTCCGGGAGATGGGACATGTAATGTATGAGCCCCTCTGGAAGATGGGACATGTCCTGTGTGAGGGTCATCCGGGAGATGCTACATGTGCTGTTTGACGGTCATCCGGGAGATGGGACATGTCATGTATGAGCCACTCCGGGAGATGGGACATGTGCTGACTGAGCCACACCGGGAGATGGGACATGTGCTGTGTGAGGGTCCTCCGGGAGATGGGACATGTAATGTATGAGCCCATCTGGGAGATGGGACATGTGCTCTGTGAGGGTCCTCCGGCAGATGGGACATGTGCTCTGCGAGAATACTCTGGGAGATGGGACATGTGCTGTGTGAGCCCCTCCGGGAAATGGGACATGTGCTGTGTGAGGGTCCTCCGCGAGATGGGACATGTGCTGTGTGAGCCCCTCCGGGAGATGGGGCATGTGCTGTGTGAGGGTCCTCCGGGAGATGGGACATGTGCTGTGTGAGCCACTCCGGGAGATGGGACATGTGCTGTTTGACGGTCATCCGGGAGATGGGAAATGTGATGTATCAGCCACTCCGGGAGATGGGACATGTGCTGTTTGAGGGTCCGCCGGGAAATAGGACATGTAATGTATGAGCCCCTCTGCGAGATTGGACATGTGCTGTGTGAGGGTCCTCCGCGAGATGGGACATGTGCTGTCTGAGCCACTCCGGGAGATGGGACATGTGCTGTGTGAGGGTCCTCCGGGAGATGGGACAGGTGCTGTGTGAGCACCTCCGGGAGATGGAACATGTGCTTTGTGACAGTCCTCCTGGTGATGGGACATGTGCTGTGTGAGGGTTCTCTGTGAGATGGGACATATGCTGTGTGACCCCCTCCGGGAGATGGGACATGTGCTTTGTATTCAATCTCGGAGGTGGGACAAGTTCTGAGTGAGGGACCTCCGCACGATGGGGCATGTGCTGTGTGAGGGTCCTCCGGAAGACGGGACATGTGCTATGCGAGGATCCTCCGGGAGATGGGACTTGTGCTGTGGGAGGGTCCCTCGGGAGATGGGACATGTGCTGTGTGAGCCACTCCTGGAGCCAGGACATGGAGTGTGGGAGACCTTCCACGAGAGGGGACATGTGCTGTGTGAACCTCTCCCGGATATGGGACATGTGCAGTGTGAGTGTCCTCCAGGAGATGGGACATGTGTTGTGTGAGGGTCCTCTGGGGGATGGGACATGTGCTGTGTGAGGGTCCTCGGGGAGATGGGACATGTGCTGTGAGAGGGTCCTCCGAGAGATGGGACATTTACTGTGTGAGGGTCCTCTGGGGGATGGGACATGTGCTGTGTGAGGGTCCTCCGGGAGATGGGACATGTGTTGTGTGAGGGTCCTCTGAGAGATGGGTCATGTACTGCGTGAGGGGCCTCCGGGAGATGGGATATGTGCTGTGTGAGAGTCCTCCGGGAGATGGGACATGTGTTGTGTGAGGGTCGTCTGGGAGAGGGGACATGTGCTGTGTGAGCCACTCCGGGAGATAGGACATGGACTGTGGGAGCCAATCCAGGAGAGGGGACATGTGCTGTGTGACTTTCCTCCGGGAGATGGGTCATGTGTTGTGTGAAGGTCCTCTGGGAGATGGGACATGTGCTGTGTGAGTGTCCTCCGGGAGATGGGACATGTGCTGTGTGAGGGTCCTCCGGGAGATGGGACATGAGCTGTGTGAGCATCTCCGGGAGATGGGACATGTGGTGTGTGAAGGTCCTCCGGGAGATGGGACATGTGTTGTGTGAGCCTCTCGGGGGGATAGGACATGTGTTGTGCGAGGGTCCTCCGGGAGATGGGACATCTGCTGTGTGAGGGTCCTCTGGGAGATGGGGCATGTGCTTTGTGTCCCCCTCCAGGACATGGGACATGTGCTGTGTGAACCCCTCCGGGAGATGGGACATGTGCTGTGTGAGCCCCTCCAGGAGATGGGACATGTGCTATGCGAGGATCCTCCGGGAGATGGGACTTGTGCTGTGGGAGGGTCCCCCGGGAGATGGGACATGTGCTGTGTGAGCCACTCCGGGAGCTAGGACATGGAGTGTGGGAGACCCTCCACGAGAGGGGACATGTGCTGTGTGAACCTCTCCCGGATATGGGACATGTGCAGTGTGAGTGTCCTCCAGGAGATGGGACATTTACTGTGTGAGGCCCCTCCGGAAGATGAGACATGTAATGTATGAGCCCCTCTGGGAGATGGGACATGTGCTGTGTGGGGTCCTCCGGGAGATGGGACATGTGCTGTGTGAGCCCCTCCAGGAGATGGGACATATGCTGTTTGACGGTCATCCGGGAGATGGGACATATGGTGTATGATCCACTCCGGGAGATGGGACATGTGCTGTTTGAGGGTCCTCTGGGAGAGGGAACATGTAATGTATGAGTCTCTCTGGGAGATGGGACATGTGCTGTGTGAGGGTCCTCCGGGAGATGGGACATGTAATGTATGAGCCCATCTGGAAGATGGGACATGTGCTCTGTGAGGGTCCTCCGGGAGATGGGACATGTGCTGTGTGAGCCCCTCCCGGAAATGGGACATGTGCTGTGTGAGCCCCTCCGGGAGATGGGGCATGTGCAGTGTGAGTCCCTATGGGAGATGGGACATGTGCTGTGTGAGGGTTCTCCGGGAGATGGGACATGTAATGTATGAGCCCCTCTGGAAGATGGGACATGTGCTGTGTGAGGGTCATCCGGGAGATGGGACATGTGCTGTTTGATGGTCATCCGGGAGATGGGACATGTGCTGTGTGAGCCCCTCCGTGAGATGGGACATGTGTTGTGTGAGTGTCCGCCGGGAGATGGGACATGTGCTGTGTAAGGGTCCTCCGAGAGATGGGACATGTGCTGTGTGAGCCCCTTTGGGAGATGGGACATGTTCTTTGTCAGGGTCCTCTGGGAGATGGGACATGTGCTGTGTGAGCCCCTTTGGGAGATGAGCCATGTGCTTTCTGAGCCCCTCCGGGAAATGGGACACGTGCTGTGTGAACCCCTCCAGGAGATGGGACATGTGCTGTTTGACGATCATCCGGGAGATGGGACACGTGATGTATGAGGCTCTCCGGGAGATGGGACATGTGCTGTGTGAGGGTCCTTCGGGAGATGGGACATGTGCTGTGTGAGCACCTCCGGGAGATGGAACATGTGCTGTGTGAGCCACTCCGGGAGATGGGACATGTGCTGTGTGAGCCCCTCCGGGAGATGGGACATGAGCTGTGTGAGGGTCATCCGGGAGATGGGACGTAGATTGTGCGAGCCCCTCCGGGAAATGGGACATGTGCTGTGTGACGGTCCTCTGTGAGATGTGACATGTGATGTGTGAGGTTCCTCCGGGAGATGGGACATATGCTTTGTAGTCACTCTGGGAGATGGGACAAGTGCTGAGTGAGCGTCCTCCACACGATGGGGCATGTGCTGTGTGAGGGTCCTCCGGGAGACGGGACATGTAATGAATGAGCTCCTCTGCGAGACGGGACATGTGCTGTGTGAGTGACCTCCGCGAGATGGGGCATGTGCTGTGTGAGGGTCCTCCGGGAGATGGGGCAGGTGCTGTGAGATCCCCTCCGGAAGATGGAACATGTAATGTATGAGCCCCTCTGGGAGATGGGACATTTGCTGTGTGGGGGTCCTTCGGGAGATGGGACATGTGCTGTGTGAGCCCTTCCAGGAGATGCTACATGTGCTGTTTGACGGTCATCCGGGAGATGGGACATGTCATGTATGAGCCACTCCGGGAGATGGGACATGTGCTGACTGAGCCACACCGGGAGATGGGACATGTGCTGTGTGACGGTCCTCCGGGAGATGGGACATGTGCTGTGTGAGCACCTCCGGGAGATGGAACATGTGCTGTGTGAGCTCCTCCGGGAGATGGGACATTTGCTGTGTGAGCCACTCCGGTAGACATGTGCTGTGTGAGCCCCTCCGTGATATGGGACACATGCTGTGTTAGCCCCTCCGGTAGATGGGACATGAGCTCTGTGAGGGTCATCCGGGAGATGGGACGTAGATTTTGCGAGCACCTCCGGGAAATGGGACATGTGCTGTGCGACCCCCTCCGGGAGATGTGACACGTGATGTGTGAGGGTCCTCCGGGAGATGGGACATGTGCTTTGTAGTCACTCTGGGAGATGGGACAAGTGCTGAGTGAGCGTCCTCCACACGATGGGGCATGTGCTGTGTGAGGGTCCTCTGGGAGACGGGACATGTAATGTATGAGCTCCTCTGGGAGTTGGGATATGTGCTGTGTGAGTGTCCTCCGCGAGATGGAGCATGTGCTTTGTGAGGTTCCTCCGGGAGATGGGACATGTGCTGTGTGGGGTTCCTCCGTGAGATGGGACGTAAACTGTGAGTGCCCTTCCGGGAGATGGGACATGTGCTGTGTGAGGGTCCTCCGCGAGATGGGACATGTAATGTATGAGCCCCTCCGGGAGATGGGACATGTTCTGTGCAAGCCCCTCCGGGAAATGGGGCATGTGCTGTGTGAGCCCCTCCGGGAGATGGGACATGTGCTGTGCGAGGGTCCTCCGGGAGATGGGTCTTGTGCTGTGTGAGCCCCTCCGGGAGAGGGAACATGTGCTGTGTGAGCCCCTCCGAAAGAAGGGATATGTGCTGTTTGAGGGTCATCCGGGAGATGGGACATGTGCTGTGTGAGGGTCCTCCGGGAGATGGGACATGTAATGTATGAGCCCCTCTGGGAGATTGGACATGTGCTGTGTGAGGGTCGTCCGCGAGATGGGACATGTGCTGTCTGAGCCACACCGGGAGATGGGACATGTGCTGTGTGAGGCTCCTCCGGGAGATGGGACATGTGCTGTGTGAGCCACTCCGGGAGATGGGATATGTGCTGTTTGACGGTCATCCGGGAGATGGGACATGTGATGTATGAGCCACTCCGGGAGATGGGACATGTGCTGTTTGAGGGTCCGCCGGGAAATAGGACATGCAATGTATGAGCCCCTCTGGGACATTGGACATGTGCTGTGTGAGCCTCTCCGAGAGATGGGACATGTGCTGTGCGAGAATACTCTGGGAGATGGGACATGTGCTGTGTGAGCCCCTCCGGGAAATAGGACATGTGCTGTGTGAGCCCCTCCGGGAAATGGGGCATGTGCAGTGTGAGCCCCTCTGGGCGATGGGATATGTGCTGTGTGAGGGTCCTCCGGGAGATGGGACATGTGCTTTGTGAGGGTCCTCCGGGAGATGGGACATGTGTTGTGCGAGAATACTCTGGGAGATGGGACATGTGCTGTGTGAGCCCCTCCGGGAAATGGGACATGTGCTGTGTGAGGCCCTCCGGGAAATGGGGCATGTGCAGTGTGAGCCCCTCTGGGCGATGGGATATGTGCTGTGTGAGGGTCCTCCGGGAGATGGGACATGTGCTGTGTGAGGGTCCTCCGGGAGATGGGACATGTGCTGTGCGAGAATGCTCCGGGAGATGGGACATGTGCTGTGTGAGGGTCCTCCGGGAGATGGGACATGTGCTGTGTGAGGGTCTTCCGGGAGATGGAACATGTGATGTATGAGCCTCTCTGGGAGTAGGGGCATGTGCTTTGGGAGGGTCTGCCGGGAGATAGGACATGTGCTGTGTGAGCCCCTCCGAGAGATGGGACATGCACTGTGCGAGAATACTCCGGGAGATGGGACATGTGCTGTTTGAGGTTCCTCTGGGAGATGGGACATGTGATGTGTGAGGCTCCTCCAGGAGAGGGAACATTTGCTGTATGAGCCCCTCTGGGAGATGGGACATGTGCTGTGTGATTGAAGGTTGGCATGCAGGTACAGCAGGCGGTTAAGAAAGCAAATGGCATGTTGGCCTTCATAGCGAGGGGATTTGAATACAGGGGCAGGGAGGTGTTGCTACAGTTGTACAGGGCCTTGGTGAGGCCACACCTGGAGTATTGTGTACAGTTTTGGTCTCCTAACTTGAGGAAGGACATTCTTGCTATTGAGGGAGTGCAGCGAAGGTTCACCAGACTGATTCCCGGGATGGCGGGACTGACCTATCAAGAAAGATTGGATCAATTGGGCTTGTATTCACTGGAGTTCAGAAGAATGAGAGGGGACCTCATAGAAACATTTAAAATTCTGACGGGTTTAGACAGGTTAGATGCAGAAAGAATGTTCCCAATGTTGGGGAAGTCCAGAACCAGGGGTCACAGTCTGAGGATAAGGGGTAAGCCATTTAGGACCGAGATGAGGAGAAACTTCTTCACCCAGAGAGTGGTGAACCTGTGGAATTCTCTACCACAGAAAGTAGTTGAGGCCAATTCACTAAATATATTCAAAAGGGAGTTAGATGAAGTCCTTACTACTCGGGGGATCAAGGGTTATGGCGAGAAAGCAGGAAGGGGGTACTGAGGTTTCATGTTCAGCCATGAACTCATTGAATGGCGGTGCAGGCTAGAAGGGCTGAATGGCCTGCTCCTGCACCTATTTTCTATGTTTCTATGTTTCTATGGTCCTCCGCGAGATGGGACAGGTGCTGTGTGAGCACCTCCGGGAGATGGAACATGTGCTGTGTGAGGGTCCTCCTGGTGAAGGGACATGTGCTGTGTGAGGGTTCTCTGGGAGATGGGACATGTGCTGTGTGACCCCCTCCGGGAGATGGGACATGTGCTTTGTAGTCAATCTGGGAGATGGGACAAGTTCTGAGTGAGGGACCTCCGCACGATGGGGCATGTGCTGTGTGAGGGTCCTCCGGGAGATGGGATATGTAATGTATGAGCCCATCTGGGAGATGGGACATGTGCTCTGTGAGGGTCCTCCGGGAGATGGGACATGTGCTGTGCGAGAATACTCTGGGAGATGGGACATGTGCTGTGTGAGCCCCTCCAGGAAATGGGACATGTGCTGTGTGAGCCCCTCCGGGAAATGGGGCATGTGCAGTGTGAGTCCCTCTGGGAGATGGGACATGTGCTGTATGAGGGTCCTCCGGGAGATGGGACATGTAATGTATGAGCCCCTCTGGAAGATGGGACATGTGCTGTGTGAGGATCATCCGGGAGATGGGACATGTGCTGTTTGATGGTCATCCGGGAGATGGACATGTGCTGTGTGAGCCCCTCCGTGAGATGGGACATGTGTTGTGTGAGTGTCCGCCGGGAGATGGGACATGTGCTGTGTGAGGGTCCACCGAGAGATGGGACATGTGCTGTGTGAGCCCCTTTGGGAGATGGGACATGTTTTTTGTCAGGGTCCTCTGGGAGATGGGACATGTGCTGTGTGAGCCCCTTTGGGAGATGAGCCATGTGCTTTCTGAGCCCCTCCGGGAGATGGGACACGTGCTGTGTGAACCCCTCCAGGAGATGGGGCATTTGCTGTTTGACGGTCATCCGGGAGATGGGACACGTGATGTATGAGCCACTCCTGGAGATGGGACATGTGCTTTGTGAGTGTCCTCCGGGAGATTGGACATGTGCTGTGTGAGGGTCGTCCGGGAGATGGGAAATGTGATGTATGAGCCACTCTGGGAGATGGGACATGTGCTGTGTGAGGTTCCTCTGGGAGATGGGACATGTGCTGTGTGAGCCTCTCCGAGAGATGGGACATGTGCTGTGCGAGAATACTCTGGGAGATGGGACATGTGCTGTGTGAGGGTCCTCCCGGAGATGGGACATGTGCTGTGTGAGCCCCTCCGGGAAATGAGGCATGTGCAGTGTGAGCCCCTCTGGGCGATGGGATATGTGCTGTGTGAGCCCCTTTGGGAGATGGGACATGTTCTTTGTCAGGGTCCTCTGGGAGATGGGACATGTGCTGTGTGAGCCCCTCTGGGAGATGGGACATGTGCAGTGTGAGCCCCTCTGGGCGATGGGATATGTGCTGTGTGAGGGTCCTCCGGGAGATGGGACATGTGCTGTGTGAGGGTCCTCCGGGAGATGGGACATGTGTTGTGCGAGAATACTCTGGGAGATGGGACATGTGCTGTGTGAGCCCCTCCGGGAAATGGGACATGTCCTGTGTGAGCCCCTCCGGGAAATGGGGCATGTGCAGTGTGAGCCCCTCTGGGCGATGGGATATGTGCTGTGTGAGGGTCCTCCGGGAGATGGGACATGTGCTGTGTGAGGGTCCTCCGGGAGATGGGACATGTGTTGTGCGAGAATACTCTGGGAGATGGGACATGTGCTGTGTGAGCCCCTCCGTGAAATGGGACATGTGCTGTGTGAGGCCCTCCGGGAAATGGGGCATGTGCAGTGTGAGCCCCTCTGGGCGATGGGATATGTGCTGTGTGAGGGTCCTCCGGGAGATGGGACATGTGCTGTGTGAGGGTCCTCCGGGAGATGGGACATGTGCTGTGCGAGAATGCTCCTGGAGATGGGACATGTGCTGTGTGAGGGTCCTCCGGCAGATGGGACATGTGCTGTGTGAGGGTCTTCCGGGAGATGGAACATGTGATGTATGAGCCTCTCTGGGAGTAGGGGCATGTGCTTTGGGAGGGTCTGCCGGGAGATAGGACATGTGCTGTGTGAGCCCCTCCGAGAGATGGGACATGCACTGTGCGAGAATACTCCGGGAGATGGGACCTGTGCTGTTTGAGGTTCCTCTGGGAGATGGGACATGTGATGTGTGAGGCTCCTCCAGGAGAGGGAACATGTGCTGTATGAGCCCCTCTGGGAGATGGGACATGTGCTGTGTGATGGTCCTCCGCGAGATGGGACAGGTGCTGTGTGAGCACCTCCGGGAGATGGAACATGTGCTGTGTGAGGGTCCTCCTGGTGAAGGGACATGTGCTGTGTGAGGGTTCTCTGGGAGATGGGACATGTGCTGTGTGACCCCCTCCGGGAGATGGGACATGTGCTTTGTAGTCAATCTGGGAGATGGGACAAGTTCTGAGTGAGGGACCTCCGCACGATGGGGCATGTGCTGTGTGAGGGTCCTCCGGGAGATGGGATATGTAATGTATGAGCCCATCTGGGAGATGGGACATGTGCTGTGTGAGCCCCTCCGGGAGATGGGACATGTGCTGTTCGAGAATACTCTGGGAGATGGGACATGTGCTGTGTGAGCCCCTCCAGGAAATGGGACATGTGCTGTGTGAGCCCCTCCGGGAAATGGGGCATGTGCAGTGTGAGTCCCTCTGGGAGATGGGACATGTGCTGTATGAGGGTCCTCCGGGAGATGGTACATGTAATGTATGAGCCCCTCTGGAAGATGGGACATGTGCTGTGTGAGGGTCCTCCGAGAGATGGACATGTGCTGTGTGAGCCCCTTTGGGAGATGAGCCATGTGCTTTCTGAGCCCCTCCGGGAGATGGGACACGTGCTGTGTGAACCCCTCCAGGAGATGGGGCATTTGCTGTTTGACGGTCATCCGGGAGATGGGACACGTGATGTATGAGCCACTCCTGGAGATGGGACATGTGCTTTGTGAGTGTCCTCCGGGAGATTGGACATGTGCTGTGTGAGGGTCGTCCGGGAGATGGGAAATGTGATGTATGAGCCACTCTGGGAGATGGGACATGTGCTGTGTGAGGTTCCTCTGGGAGATGGGACATGTGCTGTGTGAGCCTCTCCGAGAGATGGGACATGTGCTGTGCGAGAATACTCTGGGAGATGGGACATGTGCTGTGTGAGGGTCCTCCCGGAGATGGGACATGTGCTGTGTGAGCCCCTCCGGGAAATGAGGCATGTGCAGTGTGAGCCCCTCTGGGCGATGGGATATGTGCTGTGTGAGCCCCTTTGGGAGATGGGACATGTTCTTTGTCAGGGTCCTCTGGGAGATGGGACATGTGCTCTGTGAGCCCCTCTGGGAGATGGGACATGTGCTGTGTGAGGGTCCTCCGGGAGATGGGACATCTGCTGTGTGAGGGTCCTCCGGGAGATGGGACATGTAATGTATGAGCCCCTCTGGGAGATGGGACATGTGCTGTGTGAGGGTCGTCCGCGAGATGGGACATGTGCTGTCTGAGCCACACCGGGAGATGGGACATGTGCTGTGTGAGGGTCCTCCGGGAGATGGGACATGTGCTGTGTGAGCCACTCCGGGAGATGGGACATGTGCTGTTTGACGGGCATCCGGGAGATGGGACATGTGCTGTTTGAGGGTCCGCCGGGAAATAGGACATGTAATGTATGAGCCCCTCTGGGAGATTGGACATGTGCTGTGTGAGCCTCTCCGAGAGATGGGACATGTGCTGTGCGAGAATACTCTGGGAGATGGGACATGTGCTGTGTGAGCCCCTCTGTTAGATGGGACATGTGCTGTGTGAGTCCCTTTGGGAGATGAGCCATGTGCTTTGTGAGCCCATCCGGGAGATGGGACATGTGCTGTGTGAGGGTCCTCCGGGAGATGGGACATGTGCTGTGCGAGAATACGCTGTGAGATGGGACATGTGCTGTGTGAGCCCCTCCGGGAAATGGGGCATGTGCAGTGTGAGCCCCTCTGGGCGATGGGATATGTGCTGCGTGTGCCCCTTTGGGAGATGGGACATGTTCTTTGTCAGGGTCATCTGGGAGATGGGACATGTGCTGTGTGAGCCCCTCTGCGAGATGAGACATGTGCTGTGTGAGGGTCCTCCGGGAGATGGGACATGTGCTGTGTGAGGGTCCTCCAGGAGATGGGACATGTAATGTATGAGCCCCTCTGGGAGATGGGACATGTGCTGTGTGAGGGTCGTCCGCGAGATGGGACATGTGCTGTCTGAGCCACACCAGGAAATGGGTCATGTGCTGTGTGAGCCCCTCCGGGAAATGGGGCATGTGCAGTGTGAGTCCCTCTGGGAGATGGGACATGTGCTGTGTGAGGGTCCTCCGGGAGATGGGACATGTAATGTATGAGCCCCTCTGGAAGATGGGACATGTGCTGTGTGAGGGTCATCCGGGAGATGGGACATGTGCTGTGTGAGGGTCTTCAGGGAGATGGCAAATGTGATGTATGAGCCCGTCTGGGAGATGGGACATGTGCTGTGTGATGTTCCTCTGGGAGATGGGACATGTGATGTGTGAGGCTCCTCCAGGAGAGGGAACATGTGCTGTGTGAGTCCCTCTGGGAGATGGGACATGTGCTGTGTGAGGCTCCTACGGGAGATGGGACATGTGCTGTGTGAGGGTCCTCCGGGAGATGGGACATGTAATGTATGAACCCCTCTGGGAGATGGGACATGTGCTGTGTGAGGGTCCTCCGCGAGATGGGACATGTGTTGTCTGAGCCACACCGGGAGATGGGACATGTGCTGTGTGAGGGTCCTCCGGGAGATGGGACATGTGCTGTGTGAGGGTCCTTCGGGAGATGGGACATGTGCTGTGTGAGCACCTCCGGGAGATGGAACATGTGCTGGGTGAGCCCCTCCGGGAGATGGGACATTTGCTGTGTGAGCCACTCCGGGAGATGGGACATGTGCTGTGTGAGCCCCTCCGGGATATGGGACACATGCTGTGTTAGCCCCTCCAGTAGATGGGACATGAGCTGTGTGAGGGTCATCCGTGAGATGGGACGTAGATTGTGCGAGCACCTCCGGGAAATGGGACATGTGCTGTGTGAGCCCCTCCGGGAAATGGGGCATGTGCAGTGTGAGCCCCTCTGGGCGATGGGATATGTGCTGTGTGAGGGTCCTCCGGGAGATGGGACATGTGCTGTGTGAGGGTCCTCCGGGAGATGGGAAATGTGCTGTGCGAGAATACTCTGTGAGATGGGACATGTGCTGAGTGAGCCCCTCCGGGAAATGGGGCATGTGCAGTGTGAGCCCCTCTGGGCGATGGGATATGTGCTGCGTGTGCCCCTTTGGGAGATGGGACATGTTCTTTGTCAGGGTCCTCTGGGAGATGGGACATGTGCTGTGTGAGCCACTCTGGGAGATGGGACATGTGCTGTGTGAGGGTCCTCCGGGAGATGGGACATGTGCTGTGTGAGGGTCCTCCGGGAGATGGGACATGTAATGTATGAGCCCCTCTGGGAGATGGGACATGTGCTGTGTGAAGGTCGTCCGCGAGATGGGACATGTGCTGTCTGAGCCACACCGGGAGATGGGACATGTGCTGTGTGAGGGTCCTCCGGGAGGTGGGACATGTGCTGTGTGAGCCACACCGGGAGATGGGACATGTGCTGTGTGAGGGTCCTCCGGGAGATGGGACATGTGCTGTGTGAGCCACTCCGGGAGATGGGACATGTGCTGTTTGACGGTCATCCGGGAGATGGGACATGTGATGTATGAGCCACTCCGGCAGATGGGACATGTGCTGTTTGAGGGTCAACCAGGAAATAGGACGTGTAATTTATGAGCCCCTCTGGGAGATTGGACATGTGCTGTGTGAGGGTCTTCCGCGACATCGAACATGTGATGTGTGAGCACCTCCGAGAGATGGGACATGTGCTGTGTGAGCTTCTCTGAGAAATGGGACATGTGCTGTGCGAGAATACTCTGGGAGATGGGACATGTGCTGTGTGAGCCCCTCCGGGAAATGGGACATGTGCTGTGTGAGCCCCTCCGGGAGATGGGACATGTGCTTTGTAGTCAATCTGGGAGATGGGACAAGTTCTGAGTGAGGCACCTCCGCATGATGGGGCATGTGCTGTGTGAGGGTCCTCCGGGAGACGGGACGTGCAATGTATGAGCTCCTCTGGGAGATGGGACATAAGCTGTGTGAGTGTCCTCCGCGAGATGGGGCATGTGCTTTGTGAGGGTCCTCCGGGAGATGGAGCAGCTGCTGTGAGAGCCCCTCCGGAAGATGAGACATGTAATGTATGAGCCCCTCTGGGAGATGGGACATGTGCTGTGTGGGGTCCTCCGGGAGATGGGACATGTGCTGTGTGAGCCCCTCCAGGAGAAGGGACATATGCTGTTTGACGGTCATCCGGGAGATGGGACATGTGGTGTATGATCCACTCCGGGAGATGGGACATGTGCTGTTTGAGGGTCCTCCGGGTGATGATACATGTAATGTATGAGCCTCTCTGGGAGATGGGACATGTGCTGTGTGAGGGTCCTCCGGGAGATGGGACATGTAATGTATGAGCCCATCTGGGAGATGGGACATGTGCTCTGTGAGGGTCCTCCGGGAGATGGGACATGTGCTGTGCGAGAATACGCTGTGAGATGGGACATGTGCTGTGTGAGCCCCTCCGGGAAATGGGGCATGTGCAGTGTGAGCCCCTCTGGGCGATGGGATATGTGCTGCGTGTGCCCCTTTGGGAGATGGGACATGTTCTTTGTCAGGGTCATCTGGGAGATGGGACATGTGCTGTGTGAGCCCCTCTGCGAGATGGGACATGTGCTGTGTGAGGGTCCTCCGGGAGATGGGACATGTGCTGTGTGAGGGTCCTCCAGGAGATGGGACATGGAATGTATGAGCCCCTCTGGGAGATGGGACATGTGCTGTGTGAGGGTCGTCCGCGAGATGGGACATGTGCTGTCTGAGCCACACCAGGAAATGGGTCATGTGCTGTGTGAGCCCCTCCGGGAAATGGGGCATGTGCTGTGTGATGTTCCTCTGGGAGATGGGACATGTGATGTGTGAGGCTCCTCCAGGAGAGGGAACATGTGCTGTCTGAGTCCCTCTGGGAGATGGGACATGTGCTGTGTGAGGCTCCTACGGGAGATGGGACATGTGCTGTGTGAGGGTCCTCCGGGAGATGGGACATGTAATGTATGAGCCCCTCTGGGAGATGGGACATGTGCTGTGTGAGGGTCCTCCGCGAGATGGGACATGTGTTGTCTGAGCCACACCGGGAGATGGGACATGTGCTGTGTGAGGGTCCTCCGGGAGATGGGACATGTGCTGTGTGAGGGTCCTTCGGGAGATGGGACATGTGTTGTCTGAGCCCCTCCGGGAGATGGGACATTTGCTGTGTGAGCCACTCCGGGAGATGGGACATGTGCTGTGTGAGCCCCTCCGGGATATGGGACACATGCTGTGTTAGCCCCTCCAGTAGATGGGACATGAGCTGTGTGAGGGTCATCCGTGAGATGGGACGTAGATTGTGCGAGCACCTCCGGGAAATGGGACATGTGCTGTGTGAGCCCCTCCGGGAAATGGGGCATGTGCAGTGTGAGCCCCTCTGGGCGATGGGATATGTGCTGTGTGAGGGTCCTCCGGGAGATGGGACATGTGCTGTGTGAGGGTCCTCCGGGAGATGGGAAATGTGCTGTGCGAGAATACTCTGTGAGATGGGACATGTGCTGAGTGAGCCCCTCCGGGAAATGGGGCATGTGCAGTGTGAGCCCCTCTGGGCGATGGGATATGTGCTGCGTGTGCCCCTTTGGGAGATGGGACATGTTCTTTGTCAGGGTCCTCTGGGAGATGGGACATGTGCTGTGTGAGCCACTCTGGGAGATGGGACATGTGCTGTGTGAGGGTCCTCCGGGAGATGGGACATGTGCTGTGTGAGGGTCCTCCGGGAGATGGGACATGTAATGTATGAGCCCCTCTGGGAGATGGGACATGTGCTGTGTGAAGGTCGTCCGCGAGATGGGACATGTGCTGTCTGAGCCACACCGGGAGATGGGACATGTGCTGTGTGAGGGTCCTCCGGGAGGTGGGACATGTGCTGTGTGAGCCACACCGGGAGATGGGACATGTGCTGTGTGAGGGTCCTCCGGGAGATGGGACATGTGCTGTGTGAGCCACTCCGGGAGATGGGACATGTGCTGTTTGACGGTCATCCGGGAGATGGGACATGTGATGTATGAGCCACTCCGGCAGATGGGACATGTGCTGTTTGAGGGTCAACCAGGAAATAGGACGTGTAATTTATGAGCCCCTCTGGGAGATTGGACATGTGCTGTGTGAGGGTCTTCCGTGACATCGAACATGTGATGTGTGAGCACCTCCGAGAGATGGGACATGTGCTGTGTGAGCTTCTCTGAGAAATGGGACATGTGCTGTGCGAGAATACTCTGGGAGATGGGACATGTGCTGTGTGAGCCCCTCCGGGAAATGGGACATGTGCTGTGTGAGCCCCTCCGGGAGATGGGACATGTGCTTTGTAGTCAATCTGGGAGATGGGACAAGTTCTGAGTGAGGCACCTCCGCATGATGGGGCATGTGCTGTGTGAGGGTCCTCCGGGAGACGGGACGTGCAATGTATGAGCTCCTCTGGGAGATGGGACATAAGCTGTGTGAGTGTCCTCCGCGAGATGGGGCATGTGCTTTGTGAGGGTCCTCCGGGAGATGGAGCAGCTGCTGTGAGAGCCCCTCCGGAAGATGAGACATGTAATGTATGAGCCCCTCTGGGAGATGGGACATGTGCTGTGTGGGGTCCTCCGGGAGATGGGACATGTGCTGTGTGAGCCCCTCCAGGAGAAGGGACATATGCTGTTTGACGGTCATCCGGGAGATGGGACATGTGGTGTATGATCCACTCCGGGAGATGGGACATGTGCTGTTTGAGGGTCCTCCGGGAGATGATACATGTAATGTATGAGCCTCTCTGGGAGATGGGACATGTGCTGTGTGAGGGTCCTCCGGGAGATGGGACATGTAATGTATGAGCCCATCTGGGAGATGGGACATGTGCTCTGTGAGGGTCCTCCGGGAGATGGGACATGTGCTGTGCGAGAATACGCTGTGAGATGGGACATGTGCTGTGTGAGCCCCTCCGGGAAATGGGGCATGTGCAGTGTGAGCCCCTCTGGGCGATGGGATATGTGCTGCGTGTGCCCCTTTGGGAGATGGGACATGTTCTTTGTCAGGGTCATCTGGGAGATGGGACATGTGCTGTGTGAGCCCCTCTGCGAGATGGGACATGTGCTGTGTGAGGGTCCTCCGGGAGATGGGACATGTGCTGTGTGAGGGTCCTCCAGGAGATGGGACATGGAATGTATGAGCCCCTCTGGGAGATGGGACATGTGCTGTGTGAGGGTCGTCCGCGAGATGGGACATGTGCTGTCTGAGCCACACCAGGAAATGGGTCATGTGCTGTGTGAGCCCCTCCGGGAAATGGGGCATGTGCAGTGTGAGTCCCTCTGGGAGATGGGACATATGCTGTGTGAGGGTCCTCCGGGAGATGGGACATGTAATGTATGAGCCCCTCTGGAAGATGGGACATGTGCTGTGTGAGGGTCATCCGGGAGATGGGACATGTGCTGTGTGAGGGTCTTCAGGGAGATGGCAAATGTGATGTATGAGCCCGTCTGGGAGATGGGACATGTGCTGTGTGATGTTCCTCTGGGAGATGGGACATGTGATGTGTGAGGCTCCTCCAGGAGAGGGAACATGTGCTGTGTGAGTCCCTCTGGGAGATGGGACATGTGCTGTGTGAGGCTCCTACGGGAGATGGGACATGTGCTGTGTGAGGGTCCTCCGGGAGATGGGACATGTAATGTATGAGCCCCTCTGGGAGATGGGACATGTGCTGTGTGAGGGTCCTCCGCGAGATGGGACATGTGTTGTCTGAGCCACACCGGGAGATGGGACATGTGCTGTGTGAGGGTCCTCCGGGAGATGGGACATGTGCTGTGTGAGGGTCCTTCGGGAGATGGAACATGTGCTGTGTGAGCCCCTCCGGGAGATGGGACATTTGCTGTGTGAGCCACTCCGGGAGATGGGACATGTGCTGTGTGAGCCCCTCCGGGATATGGGACACATGCTGTGTTAGCCCCTCCAGTAGATGGGACATGAGCTGTGTGAGGGTCATCCGTGAGATGGGACGTAGATTGTGCGAGCACCTCCGGGAAATGGGACATGTGCTGTGTGAGCCCCTCCGGGAAATGGGGCATGTGCAGTGTGAGCCCCTCTGGGCGATGGGATATGTGCTGTGTGAGGGTCCTCCGGGAGATGGGACATGTGCTGTGTGAGGGTCCTCCGGGAGATGGGAAATGTGCTGTGCGAGAATACTCTGTGAGATGGGACATGTGCTGAGTGAGCCCCTCCGGGAAATGGGGCATGTGCAGTGTGAGCCCCTCTGGGCGATGGGATATGTGCTGCGTGTGCCCCTTTGGGAGATGGGACATGTTCTTTGTCAGGGTCCTCTGGGAGATGGGACATGTGCTGTGTGAGCCACTCTGGGAGATGGGACATGTGCTGTGTGAGGGTCCTCCGGGAGATGGGACATGTGCTGTGTGAGGGTCCTCCGGGAGATGGGACATGTAATGTATGAGCCCCTCTGGGAGATGGGACATGTGCTGTGTGAAGGTCGTCCGCGAGATGGGACATGTGCTGTCTGAGCCACACCGGGAGATGGGACATGTGCTGTGTGAGGGTCCTCCGGGAGGTGGGACATGTGCTGTGTGAGCCACACCGGGAGATGGGACATGTGCTGTGTGAGGGTCCTCCGGGAGATGGGACATGTGCTGTGTGAGCCACTCCGGGAGATGGGACATGTGCTGTTTGACGGTCATCCGGGAGATGGGACATGTGATGTATGAGCCACTCCGGCAGATGGGACATGTGCTGTTTGAGGGTCAACCAGGAAATAGGACGTGTAATTTATGAGCCCCTCTGGGAGATTGGACATGTGCTGTGTGAGGGTCTTCCGCGACATCGAACATGTGATGTGTGAGCACCTCCGAGAGATGGGACATGTGCTGTGTGAGCTTCTCTGAGAAATGGGACATGTGCTGTGCGAGAATACTCTGGGAGATGGGACATGTGCTGTGTGAGCCCCTCCGGGAAATGGGACATGTGCTGTGTGAGCCCCTCCGGGAGATGGGACATGTGCTTTGTAGTCAATCTGGGAGATGGGACAAGTTCTGAGTGAGGCACCTCCGCATGATGGGGCATGTGCTGTGTGAGGGTCCTCCGGGAGACGGGACGTGCAATGTATGAGCTCCTCTGGGAGATGGGACATAAGCTGTGTGAGTGTCCTCCGCGAGATGGGGCATGTGCTTTGTGAGGGTCCTCCGGGAGATGGAGCAGCTGCTGTGAGAGCCCCTCCGGAAGATGAGACATGTAATGTATGAGCCCCTCTGGGAGATGGGACATGTGCTGTGTGGGGTCCTCCGGGAGATGGGACATGTGCTGTGTGAGCCCCTCCAGGAGAAGGGACATATGCTGTTTGACGGTCATCCGGGAGATGGGACATGTGGTGTATGATCCACTCCGGGAGATGGGACATGTGCTGTTTGAGGGTCCTCCGGGAGATGATACATGTAATGTATGAGCCTCTCTGGGAGATGGGACATGTGCTGTGTGAGGGTCCTCCGGGAGATGGGACATGTAATGTATGAGCCCATCTGGGAGATGGGACATGTGCTCTGTGAGGGTCCTCCGGGAGATGGGACATGTGCTGTGCGAGAATACGCTGTGAGATGGGACATGTGCTGTGTGAGCCCCTCCGGGAAATGGGGCATGTGCAGTGTGAGCCCCTCTGGGCGATGGGATATGTGCTGCGTGTGCCCCTTTGGGAGATGGGACATGTTCTTTGTCAGGGTCATCTGGGAGATGGGACATGTGCTGTGTGAGCCCCTCTGCGAGATGGGACATGTGCTGTGTGAGGGTCCTCCGGGAGATGGGACATGTGCTGTGTGAGGGTCCTCCAGGAGATGGGACATGGAATGTATGAGCCCCTCTGGGAGATGGGACATGTGCTGTGTGAGGGTCGTCCGCGAGATGGGACATGTGCTGTCTGAGCCACACCAGGAAATGGGTCATGTGCTGTGTGAGCCCCTCCGGGAAATGGGGCATGTGCAGTGTGAGTCCCTCTGGGAGATGGGACATATGCTGTGTGAGGGTCCTCCGGGAGATGGGACATGTAATGTATGAGCCCCTCTGGAAGATGGGACATGTGCTGTGTGAGGGTCATCCGGGAGATGGGACATGTGCTGTGTGAGGGTCTTCAGGGAGATGGCAAATGTGATGTATGAGCCCGTCTGGGAGATGGGACATGTGCTGTGTGATGTTCCTCTGGGAGATGGGACATGTGATGTGTGAGGCTCCTCCAGGAGAGGGAACATGTGCTGTGTGAGTCCCTCTGGGAGATGGGACATGTGCTGTGTGAGGCTCCTACGGGAGATGGGACATGTGCTGTGTGAGGGTCCTCCGGGAGATGGGACATGTAATGTATGAGCCCCTCTGGGAGATGGGACATGTGCTGTGTGAGGGTCCTCCGCGAGATGGGACATGTGTTGTCTGAGCCACACCGGGAGATGGAACATGTGCTGTGTGAGCCCCTCCGGGAGATGGGACATTTGCTGTGTGAGCCACTCCGGGAGATGGGACATGTGCTGTGTGAGCCCCTCCGGGATATGGGACACATGCTGTGTTAGCCCCTCCAGTAGATGGGACATGAGCTGTGTGAGGGTCATCCGTGAGATGGGACGTAGATTGTGCGAGCACCCCGGGAAATGGGACATGTGCTGTGTGAGCCCCTCCGGGAAATGGGGCATGTGCAGTGGGAGCCCCTCTGGGCGATGGGATATGTGCTGTGTGAGGGTCCTCCGGGAGATGGGACATGTGCTGTGTGAGGGTCCTCCGGGAGATGGGAAATGTGCTTTGCGAGAATACTCTGTGAGATGGGACATGTGCTGAGTGAGCCCCTCCGGGAAATGGGGCATGTGCAGTGTGAGCCCCTCTGGGCGATGGGATATGTGCTGCGTGTGCCCCTTTGGGAGATGGGACATGTTCTTTGTCAGGGTCCTCTGGGAGATGGGACATGTGCTGTGTGAGCCACTCTGGGAGATGGGACATGTGCTGTGTGAGGGTCCTCCGGGAGATGGGACATGTGCTGTGTGAGGGTCCTCCGGGAGATGGGACATGTAATGTATGAGCCCCTCTGGGAGATGGGACATGTGCTGTGTGAAGGTCGTCCGCGAGATGGGACATGTGCTGTCTGAGCCACACCGGGAGATGGGACATGTGCTGTGTGAGGGTCCTCCGGGAGGTGGGACATGTGCTGTGTGAGCCACACCGGGAGATGGGACATGTGCTGTGTGAGGGTCCTCCGGGAGATGGGACATGTGCTGTGTGAGCCACTCCGGGAGATGGGACATGTGCTGTTTGACGGTCATCCGGGAGATGGGACATGTGATGTATGAGCCACTCCGGCAGATGGGACATGTGCTGTTTGAGGGTCAACCAGGAAATAGGACGTGTAATTTATGAGCCCCTCTGGGAGATTGGACATGTGCTGTGTGAGGGTATTCCGCGACATCGAACATGTGATGTGTGAGCACCTCCGAGAGATGGGACATGTGCTGTGTGAGCTTCTCTGAGAAATGGGACATGTGCTGTGCGAGAATACTCTGGGAGATGGGACATGTGCTGTGTGAGGGTCCTCCGGGAGACGGGACGTGCAATGTATGAGCTCCTCTGGGAGATGGGACATAAGCTGTGTGAGTGTCCTCCGCGAGATGGGGCATGTGCTTTGTGAGGGTCCTCCGGGAGATGGAGCAGCTGCTGTGAGAGCCCCTCCGGAAGATGAGACATGTAATGTATGAGCCCCTCTGGGAGATGGGACATGTGCTGTGTGGGGTCCTCCGGGAGATGGGACATGTGCTGTGTGAGCCCCTCCAGGAGAAGGGACATATGCTGTTTGACGGTCATCCGGGAGATGGGACATGTGGTGTATGATCCACTCCGGGAGATGGGACATGTGCTGTTTGAGGGTCCTCCGGGAGATGATACATGTAATGTATGAGCCTCTCTGGGAGATGGGACATGTGCTGTGTGAGGGTCCTCCGGGAGATGGGACATGTAATGTATGAGCCCATCTGGGAGATGGGACATGTGCTCTGTGAGGGTCCTCCGGGAGATGGGACATGTGCTGTGCGAGAATACGCTGGGAGATGGGACATGTGCTGTGTGAGCCCCTCCGGGAAATGGGTCACGTGCTGTGTGAGCCCCTCCGGGAAATGGGGCACGTGCAGTGTGAGTCCCTCTGGGAGATGGGACATGTGCTGTGTGAGGGTCCTCCGGGAGATGGGACATGTAATGTATGAGCCCCTCTGGAAGATGGGACATGTGCTGTGTGAGGGTCATCCGGGAGATGGGACATGTGCTGTTTGATGGTCATCCGGGAGATCGGACATGTGATGTATGAGCCACTCCGGGAGATGGGACATGTGCTTTGTGAGTGTCCTCCGGGAGATGGGACATGTTCTTTGTCAGGGTCCTCTGGGAGATGGGACATGTGCTGTGTGAGCCCCTCTGGGAGATGGGACATGTGCTGTGTGAGGGTCCTCCGGGTGATGGGACATGTGCTGTGTGAGGGTCCTCCGGGAGATGGGACATGTAATGTATGAGCCCCTCTGGGAGATGGGACATGTGCTGTGTGAGGGTCGTCCGCGAGATGGGACATGTGCTGTCTGAGCCACACCGGGAGATGGGACATGTGCTGTGTGAGGGTCCTCCGGGAGATGGGACATGTGCTGTGTGAGCCACTCCGGGAGATGGGACATGTGCTGTTTGACGGTCATCCGGGAGAATGGGAAAGGTGATGTATCAGCCACTCCGGGAGATGGGACATGTGCTGTTTGAGGGTCCGCCGGGAAACAGGACATGTAATGTATGAGCCCCTCTGGGAGATTGGACATGTGCTGTGTGAGGGTCCTCCGCGAGATGGGACATGTGCTGTCTGAGCCACTCCGGGAGATGGGACATGTGCTGTGTGAGGGTCCTCCGGGAGATGGGACAGGTGCTATGTGAGCACCTCCGGGAGATGGAACATCTGCTGTGTGACAGTCCTCCTGGTGATGGGACATGTGCTGTGTGAGGGTTCTCTGGGAGATGGGACATATGCTGTGTGACCCCCTCCGGGAGATGGGACATGTGCTTTGTAGTCACTCTGGGAGATGGGACAAGTGCTGAGTGAGCGTCCTCCACACGATGGGGCATGTGCTGTGTGAGGGTCCTCCGGGAGACGGGACATGTAATGAATGAGCTCCTCTGCGAGACGGGACATGTGCTGTGTGAGTGACCTCCGCGAGATGGGACATGTGCTGTGTGAGCCCTTCCAGGAGATGCTACATGTGCTGTTTGACGGTCATCCGGGAGATGGGACATGTCATGTATGAGCCACTCCGGGAGATGGGACATGTGCTGACTGAGCCACACCGGGAGATGGGACATGTGCTGTGTGAGGGTCCTCCGGGAGATGGGACATGTGCTGTGTGAGCACCTCCGGGAGATGGAACATGTGCTGTGTGAAGTGTCCTCCGGGAGATGGGACACGTGCTGTGTGACCCCCTCCGGGACAGGGGACATGTGCTGTGTGAGCCAATCCAGGAGATGGGACATGTGCTGTGTGAGCCCCTCCGGGAGATGGGATATGTGCTGTGTGAGCCACTCCTGGAGATAGGACATGTGCTGTGTGAGTGTCCTCCGGGAGATGGGACACGTGCTGTGTGAGGCCCCTCTGGGAGGTGGGACATGTGCTGTGTGAGGGTCCGCCGGGAGATGGGACATATCCTGTGTGAGTGTCCAACGGGAGATGGAACATGTGCTGTGTGAGGGTGCTCCGGGAAATGGGACATGTGCTATGGGAGTGGCCTCCAGGAGATGGGACATGTGCTGTGTCAGCCCCTCCGGGAGATGGGACATGTGCTGTGTAAGGGTCCTCCAGGAGATGGGACATGTGCTGTGGGAGGGGCCTCCAGGAGATGGGACATCTGCTGTGTGAGGGTCCTCCGGTAGATGGGGCAGGTGCTTTGTGACCCTCTCCGGGACATGGGTAATGTGCTGTGTCAGCCCCTCCGGGAGATGGGACATGTGCTGTGTAAGCCCCTCCGGGAGAAGGAACAGGTGCTTTGTGAAGTGTCCTCCGGGAGATGGGACATGTGCTGTGTGAGCACCTCCGGGAGATGGAACATGTGCTGTGTGAGGTTCCTCCAGGAGATGGGACATGTGCTGTGTGAGGGTCCTCCGGGAGATGGGACATGTAATGTATGAGCCTCTCTGGGAAATGGGGTATGTGCTGTGTGAGCCCCTCCGGGAGATGGGACATTTGCTGTGCGAGGGTCCTCCGGGAGATGGGACTTGTGCTGTGTGAGCCCATCCGGAGGAGGGAACGTGTGCTGTGTGATCTACTCCAGGAGATGGGACATGTGCTGTGTGAGGGTCATCCGGGAGATGGAACATGTGCTGTGTGAGGGTCCTCCGCATGATGGGACATGTGCTGTGTGAACCCCTCCGGGAAATGGAGCATGTGCTTTGTGAGCACCCCCCGGAGATGGGAAGTGTATTGTGCGAGCCCCTCATGGAGGTGGGACATGTGCTGTGTGAGGGTCCTCCGGGAGATGGGACATGTGCTGTGTGAGGGTCCTCCGGGAGATGGGACATGTAATGTATGAGCCCCTCTGGGAGATGGGACATGTGCTGTGTGAAGGTCGTCCGCGAGATGGGACATGTGCTGTCTGAGCCACACCGGGAGATGGGACATGTGCTGTGTGAGGGTCCTCCGGGAGGTGGGACATGTGCTGTGTGAGCCACACCGGGAGATGGGACATGTGCTGTGTGAGGGTCCTCCGGGAGATGGGACATGTGCTGTGTGAGCCACTCCGGGAGATGGGACATGTGCTGTTTGACGGTCATCCGGGAGATGGGACATGTGATGTATGAGCCACTCCGGCAGATGGGACATGTGCTGTTTGAGGGTCAACCAGGAAATAGGACGTGTAATTTATGAGCCCCTCTGGGAGATTGGACATGTGCTGTGTGAGGGTCTTCCGCGACATCGAACATGTGATGTGTGAGCACCTCCGAGAGATGGGACATGTGCTGTGTGAGCTTCTCTGAGAAATGGGACATGTGCTGTGCGAGAATACTCTGGGAGATGGGACATGTGCTGTGTGAGCCCCTCCGGGAAATGGGACATGTGCTGTGTGAGCCCCTCCGGGAGATGGGACATGTGCTTTGTAGTCAATCTGGGAGATGGGACAAGTTCTGAGTGAGGCACCTCCGCATGATGGGGCATGTGCTGTGTGAGGGTCCTCCGGGAGACGGGACGTGCAATGTATGAGCCCCTCTGGAAGATGGGACATGTGCTGTGTGAGGGTCATCCGGGAGATGGGACATGTGCTGTGTGAGGGTCTTCAGGGAGATGGCAAATGTGATGTATGAGCCCGTCTGGGAGATGGGACATGTGCTGTGTGATGTTCCTCTGGGAGATGGGACATGTGATGTGTGAGGCTCCTCCAGGAGAGGGAACATGTGCTGTGTGAGTCCCTCTGGGAGATGGGACATGTGCTGTGTGAGGCTCCTACGGGAGATGGGACATGTGCTGTGTGAGGGTCCTCCGCGAGATGGGACATGTGTTGTCTGAGCCACACCGGGAGATGGGACATGTGCTGTGTGAGGGTCCTCCGGGAGATGGGACATGTGCTGTGTGAGGGTCCTTCGGGAGATGGGACATGTGCTGTGTGAGCACCTCCGGGAGATGGAACATGTGCTGTGTGAGCCCCTCCGGGAGATGGGACATTTGCTGTGTGAGCCACTCCGGGAGATGGGACATGTGCTGTGTGAGCCCCTCCGGGATATGGGACACATGCTGTGTTAGCCCCTCCAGTAGATGGGACATGAGCTGTGTGAGGGTCATCCGTGAGATGGGACGTAGATTGTGCGAGCACCTCCGGGAAATGGGACATGTGCTGTGTGAGCCCCTCCGGGAAATGGGGCATGTGCAGTGTGAGCCCCTCTGGGCGATGGGATATGTGCTGTGTGAGGGTCCTCCGCGAGATGGGGCATGTGCTTTGTGAGGGCCCTCCGGGAGATGGAGCAGCTGCTGTGAGAGCCCCTCCGGAAGATGAGACATGTAATGTATGAGCCCCTCTGGGAGATGGGACATGTGCTGTGTGGGGTCCTCCGGGAGATGGGACATGTGCTGTGTGAGCCCCTCCAGGAGAAGGGACATATGCTGTTTGACGGTCATCCGGGAGATGGGACATGTGGTGTATGATCCACTCCGGGAGATGGGACATGTGCTGTTTGAGGGTCCTCCGGGAGATGATACATGTAATGTATGAGCCTCTCTGGGAGATGGGACATGTGCTGTGTGAGGGTCCTCCGGGAGATGGGACATGTAATGTATGAGCCCATCTGGGAGATGGGACATGTGCTCTGTGAGGGTCCTCCGGGAGATGGGACATGTGCTGTGCGAGAATACGCTGGGAGATGGGACATGTGCTGTGTGAGCCCCTCCGGGAAATGGGGCATGTGCAGTGTGAGCCCCTCTGGGCGATGGGATATGTGCTGCGTGTGCCCCTTTGGGAGATGGGACATGTTCTTTGTCAGGGTCATCTGGGAGATGGGACATGTGCTGTGTGAGCCCCTCTGCGAGATGGGACATGTGCTGTGTGAGGGTCCTCCGGGAGATGGGACATGTGCTGTGTGAGGGTCCTCCAGGAGATGGGACATGGAATGTATGAGCCCCTCTGGGAGATGGGACATGTGCTGTGTGAGGGTCGTCCGCGAGATGGGACATGTGCTGTCTGAGCCACACCAGGAAATGGGTCATGTGCTGTGTGAGCCCCTCCGGGAAATGGGGCATGTGCAGTGTGAGATCCTCTGGGAGATGGGACATGTGCTGTGTGAAGGTCCTCCGGGAGATGGGACATGTAATGTATGAGCCCCTCTGGAAGATGGGACATGTGCTGTGTGAGGGTCATCCGGGAGATGGGACATGTGCTGTGTGAGGGTCTTCAGGGAGATGGCAATGTGATGTATGAGCCCGTCTGGGAGATGGGACATGTGCTGTGTGATGTTCCTCTGGGAGATGGGACATGTGATGTGTGAGGCTCCTCCAGGAGAGGGAACATGTGCTGTGTGAGTCCCTCTGGGAGATGGGACATGTGCTGTGTGAGGCTCCTACGGGAGATGGGACATGTGCTGTGTGAGGGTCCTCCGGGAGATGGGACATGTAATGTATGAGCCCCTCTGGGAGATGGGACATGTGCTGTGTGAGGGTCCTCCGCGAGATGGGACATGTGTTGTCTGAGCCACACCGGGAGATGGGACATGTGCTGTGTGAGGGTCCTCCGGGAGATGGGACATGTGCTGTGTGATGGTCCTTCGGGAGATGGGACATGTGCTGTGTGAGCACCTCCGGGAGATGGAACATGTGCTGTGTGAGCCCCTCCGGGAGATGGGACATTTGCTGTGTGAGCCACTCCGGGAGATGGGACATGTGCTGTGTGAGCCCCTCCGGGATATGGGACACATGCTGTGTTAGCCCCTCCAGTAGATGGGACATGAGCTGTGTGAGGGTCATCCGTGAGATGGGACGTAGATTGTGCGAGCACCTCCGGGAAATGGGACATGTGCTGTGTGAGCCCCTCCGGGAAATGGGGCATGTGCAGTGTGAGCCCCTCTGGGCGATGGGATATGTGCTGTGTGAGGGTCCTCCGGGAGATGGGACATGTGCTGTGTGAGGGTCCTCCGGGAGATGGGAAATGTGCTGTGCGAGAATACTCTGTGAGATGGGACATGTGCTGAGTGAGCCCCTCCGGGAAATGGGGCATGTGCAGTGTGAGCCCCTCTGGGCGATGGGATATGTGCTGCGTGTGCCCCTTTGGGAGATGGGACATGTTCTTTGTCAGGGTCCTCTGGGAGATGGGACATGTGCTGTGTGAGCCACTCTGGGAGATGGGACATGTGCTGTGTGAGGGTCCTCCGGGAGATGGGACATGTGCTGTGTGAGGGTCCTCCGGGAGATGGGACATGTAATGTATGAGCCCCTCTGGGAGATGGGACATGTGCTGTGTGAAGGTCGTCCGCGAGATGGGACATGTGCTGTCTGAGCCACACCGGGAGATGGGACATGTGCTGTGTGAGGGTCCTCCGGGAGGTGGGACATGTGCTGTGTGAGCCACACCGGGAGATGGGACATGTGCTGTGTGAGGGTCCTCCGGGAGATGGGACATGTGCTGTGTGAGCCACTCCGGGAGATGGGACATGTGCTGTTTGACGGTCATCCGGGAGATGGGACATGTGATGTATGAGCCACTCCGGCAGATGGGACATGTGCTGTTTGAGGGTCAACCAGGAAATAGGACGTGTAATTTATGAGCCCCTCTGGGAGATTGGACATGTGCTGTGTGAGGGTCTTCCGCGACATCGAACATGTGATGTGTGAGCACCTCCGAGAGATGGGACATGTGCTGTGTGAGCTTCTCTGAGAAATGGGACATGTGCTGTGCGAGAATACTCTGGGAGATGGGACATGTGCTGTGTGAGCCCCTCCGGGAAATGGGACATGTGCTGTGTGAGCCCCTCCGGGAGATGGGACATGTGCTTTGTAGTCAATCTGGGAGATGGGACAAGTTCTGAGTGAGGCACCTCCGCATGATGGGGCATGTGCTGTGTGAGGGTCCTCCGGGAGACGGGACGTGCAATGTATGAGCTCCTCTGGGAGATGGGACATAAGCTGTGTGAGTGTCCTCCGCGAGATGGGGCATGTGCTTTGTGAGGGTCCTCCGGGAGATGGAGCAGCTGCTGTGAGAGCCCCTCCGGAAGATGAGACATGTAATGTATGAGCCCCTCTGGGAGATGGGACATGTGCTGTGTGGGGTCCTCCGGGAGATGGGACATGTGCTGTGTGAGCCCCTCCAGGAGAAGGGACATATGCTGTTTGACGGTCATCCGGGAGATGGGACATGTGGTGTATGATCCACTCCGGGAGATGGGACATGTGCTGTTTGAGGGTCCTCCGGGAGATGATACATGTAATGTATGAGCCTCTCTGGGAGATGGGACATGTGCTGTGTGAGGGTCCTCCGGGAGATGGGACATGTAATGTATGAGCCCATCTGGGAGATGGGACATGTGCTCTGTGAGGGTCCTCCGGGAGATGGGACATGTGCTGTGCGAGAATACGCTGGGAGATGGGACATGTGCTGTGTGAGCCCCTCCGGGAAATGGGTCACGTGCTGTGTGAGCCCCTCCGGGAAATGGGGCACGTGCAGTGTGAGTCCCTCTGGGAGATGGGACATGTGCTGTGTGAGGGTCCTCCGGGAGATGGGACATGTAATGTATGAGCCCCTCTGCGAGATGGGACATGTGCTGTGTGAGGGTCATCCGGGAGATGGGACATGTGCTGTTTGATGGTCATCCGGGAGATCGGACATGTGATGTATGAGCCACTCCGGGAGATGGGACATGTGCTTTGTGAGTGTCCTCCGGGAGATGGGACATGTTCTTTGTCAGGGTCCTCTGGGAGATGGGACATGTGCTGTGTGAGCCCCTCTGGGAGATGGGACATGTGCTGTGTGAGGGTCCTCCGGGTGATGGGACATGTGCTGTGTGAGGGTCCTCCGGGAGATGGGACATGTAATGTATGAGCCCCTCTGGGAGATGGGACATGTGCTGTGTGAGGGTCGTCCGCGAGATGGGACATGTGCTGTCTGAGCCACACCGGGAGATGGGACATGTGCTGTGTGAGGGTCCTCCGGGAGATGGGACATGTGCTGTGTGAGCCACTCCGGGAGATGGGACATGTGCTGTTTGACGGTCATCCGGGAGAATGGGAAAGGTGATGTATCAGCCACTCCGGGAGATGGGACATGTGCTGTTTGAGGGTCCGCCGGGAAACAGGACATGTAATGTATGAGCCCCTCTGGGAGATTGGACATGTGCTGTGTGAGGGTCCTCCGCGAGATGGGACATGTGCTGTCTGAGCCACTCCGGGAGATGGGACATGTGCTGTGTGAGGGTCCTCCGGGAGATGGGACAGGTGCTGTGTGAGCACCTCCGGGAGATGGAACATCTGCTGTGTGACAGTCCTCCTGGTGATGGGACATGTGCTGTGTGAGGGTTCTCTGGGAGATGGGACATATGCTGTGTGACCCCCTCCGGGAGATGGGACATGTGCTTTGTAGTCACTCTGGGAGATGGGACAAGTGCTGAGTGAGCGTCCTCCACACGATGGGGCATGTGCTGTGTGAGGGTACTCCGGGAGACGGGACATGTAATGAATGAGCTCCTCTGCGAGACGGGACATGTGCTGTGTGAGTGACCTCCGCGAGATGGGACATGTGCTGTGTGAGCCCTTCCAGGAGATGCTACATGTGCTGTTTGACGGTCATCCGGGAGATGGGACATGTCATGTATGAGCCACTCCGGGAGATGGGACATGTGCTGACTGAGCCACACCGGGAGATGGGACATGTGCTGTGTGAGGGTCCTCCGGGAGATGGGACATGTGCTGTGTGAGCACCTCCGGGAGATGGAACATGTGCTGTGTGAAGTGTCCTCCGGGAGATGGGACACGTGCTGTGTGACCCCCTCCGGGACAGGGGACATGTGCTGTGTGAGCCAATCCAGGAGATGGGACATGTGCTGTGTGAGCCCCTCCGGGAGATGGGATATGTGCTGTGTGAGCCACTCCTGGAGATAGGACATGTGCTGTGTGAGTGTCCTCCGGGAGATGGGACACGTGCTGTGTGAGGCCCCTCTGGGAGGTGGGACATGTGCTGTGTGAGGGTCCGCCGGGAGATGGGACATATCCTGTGTGAGTGTCCAACGGGAGATGGAACATGTGCTGTGTGAGGGTGCTCCGGGAAATGGGACGTGTGCTATGGGAGTGGCCTCCAGGAGATGGGACATGTGCTGTGTCAGCCCCTCCGGGAGATGGGACATGTGCTGTGTAAGGGTCCTCCAGGAGATGGGACATGTGCTGTGGGAGGGGCCTCCAGGAGATGGGACATCTGCTGTGTGAGGGTCCTCCGGTAGATGGGGCAGGTGCTTTGTGACCCTCTCCGGGACATGGGTAATGTGCTGTGTCAGCCCCTCCGGGAGATGGGACATGTGCTGTGTAAGCCCCTCCGGGAGAAGGAACAGGTGCTGTGTGAAGTGTCCTCCGGGAGATGGGACATGTGCTGTGTGAGCACCTCCGGGAGATGGAACATGTGCTGTGTGAGGTTCCTCCAGGAGATGGGACATGTGCTGTGTGAGGGTCCTCCGGGAGATGGGACATGTAATGTATGAGCCTCTCTGGGAAATGCGGCATGTGCTGTGTGAGCCCCTCCGGGAGATGGGACATTTGCTGTGCGAGGGTCCTCCGGGAGATGGGACTTGTGCTGTGTGAGCCCATCCGGAGGAGGGAACGTGTGCTGTGTGATCTACTCCAGGAGATGGGACATGTGCTGTGTGAGGGTCATCCGGGAGATGGAACATGTGCTGTGTGAGGGTCCTCCGCGTGATGGGACATGTGCTGTGTGAACCCCTCCGGGAAATGGAGCATGTGCTTTGTGAGCACCCCCGGGAGATGGGAAGTGTATTGTGCGAGCCCCTCATGGAGGTGGGACATGTGCTGTGTAAGGGTCCTCCGGGAGATGGGACATGTAATGTATGAGCCCCTCCGTGAGATGGGACATGTGCTATGTGAACACCTCCGGGAAATGGAGCATGTGCTTTGTGAGTCCCTCCGGGAGATGGGACATGTGCTGTGCGAGGGTCCTCCGGGAGATGGGACTTGTGCTGTGTGAGCCCCTCCGGGAGAGGGAACGTGTGCTGTGTGATCTACTCCAGGAGATGGGACATGTGCTGTGTGAGGGTCATCCGGGAGATGGGACATGTAATATATGAGCCCCTCTGGGAGATGGGACATGTACTGTGTGAGGGTCCTCCGGGAGATGGGACATGTGCTGTGTGAGCCCCTCTGTTAGATGGGACATGTGCTGTGTGAGACCCTTTGGGAGATGAGCCATGTGCTTTGTGAGCCCATCCGGGAGATGGGACATGTGCTGTGTGAGGGTCCGCCCGGAGATGGGACATGTAATATATGAGCCCCTCTGGGAGATGGGGCATGTGCTGTGTGAGGGTCCTCCGGGAGATGGGACATGTAATGTCTGAGCCCCTCTGGAAGATGGGACATGTGCTGTGTGAGGGTCATCCGGGAGATGGGACATGTGCTGTTTGATGGTCATCCGGGAGATGGGACATGTGATGTATGAGCCACTCCGGGAGATTGGACATGTGCTGTGCGAGGGTCTTCCGGGAGATGGGAAATATGATGTATGAGCCCCTCTGGGAGAAGGTATATGTGCTGTGTGAGGTTCCTCTGGGAAATGGGGCATGTGCAGTGTGAGCCCCTCTGGGCGATGGGATATGTGCTGTGTGAGGGTCCTCCGGGAGATGGGACATGTGATGTATGAGCCACTCCGGGAGATGGGACATGTGCTGTTTGAGGGTCCGCCGGGAAATAGGACATGTAATGTATGAGCCCCTCTGTGAGATTGGACATGTGCTGTGTGAGGGTCCTCCGCGACATGGGATATGTGCTGTGTGAGCACCTCCGAGAGATGGGACATGTGCTGTGTGAGCCTCTCCGAGAGATGGGACATGTGCAGTGCGAGAATACTCTGGGAGATGGGACATGTGCTGTGTGAGCCCCTCCGGGAAATGGGACATGTGCTGTGTGAGCCCCTCCGGGAAATGGGGCATGTGCAGTGTGAGCCCCTCTGGGCGATGGGATATGTGCTGTGTGAGGGTCCTCCGGGAGATGGGACATATGCTGTGTGAGGGTCCTCCGGGAGATGGGACATGCAATGTATGAGCCCCTCTGGGAGATGGGACATGTGCTTTGTGAGGGTCCTCCGGGAGATGGGACATGTGCTGTGCGAGAATACTCCGGGAGATGGGACATGTGCTGTGTGAGCCCCTCCGGGAGATGGGACATGTGCTGTGTGAGGGTCTTCCGGGAGATGGGACATGTGATGTATGTAGCCTCTCTGAAAGATGGGGCATGTGCTGTGTGAGGGTCCGCCGGGAGATAGGACATGTGCTGTGTGAGCCCCTCCAAGAGATGGGACATGTGCTGTGCGAGAATACTCCGGGAGATGGGACATGTGCTGTGTGAGGTTCCTCTGGGAGATGGGACATGTGATGTGTGAGGCTCCTCCAGGAGAGGGAACATGTGCTGTATGAGCCCCTCTGGGAGATGGGACATGTGCTGTGTGAGGGTCCTCCGCGAGATGGGACATGTGCTGTCTGAGCCACTCCGGGAGATGGGACATGTGCTGTGTGAGGGTCCTCCGGGAGATGGGACAGGTGCTGTGTGAGCACCTCCGGGAGATGGAACATGTGCTGTGTGAGGGTCCTCCTGGTGATGGGACATGTGCTGTGTGAGGGTCCTCCGGGAGGTGGGACATGTAATGTATGAGCCCCTCCGGGAGATGGGACATGTGCTGTGTGAGGGTCCTCCGGGAGATGCGACATGTGCTGTGCGAGAATACTCCGGGAGATGGGACATGTGCTGTGTGAGCCCCTCCGGGAAATGGGACATGTGCTGTGTGAGCCCCTCTGGAAGATGGGACATGTGCTGTGTGAGCCCCTCCGGGAGATGGGACATGTGCTGTGTGAGTGTCCTCCGGGAGATGGAACATGTGCTGTGTGAGGGTCCTCCGCGAGATGGGACATGTGCTGTGTGACCCCATCCGGGAGATGGGAATTTTACTGTGCGAGCCCCTCCGTGAGATGGGACATGTGCTGTGTAAGGGTCCTCCAGCAGATGGGACATGTAATGTATGAGCCCCTCCGGGAGATGGGATATGTGCTGTGTGAGCCACTCTGGGAAATGGGGCATGTGCTGTGTGAGCCCCTCCGGGAGATGGGACATTTGCTGTGCGAGGGTCCTCCGGGAGATGGGACTTGTGCTGTGTGAGCCCATCCGGGAGAGGGAACGTGTGCTGTGTGATCTACTCCAGGAGATGGGACATGTGCTGTGTGAGGGTCATCCGGGAGATGGAACATGTGCTGTGTGAGGGTCCTCCGCGTGTTGGGACATGTGCTGTGTGAACCCCTCCGGGAAATGGAGCATGTGCTTTGTGAGCACCCCCGGGAGATGGGAAGTGTATTGTGCGAGCCCCTCATGGAGGTGGGACATGTGCTGTGTAAGGGTCCTCCGGGAGATGGGACATGTAATGTATGAGCCCCTCCGTGAGATGGGACATGTGCTATGTGAACCCCTCCGGGAAATGGAGCATGTGCTTTGTGAGCCCATCCGGGAGATGGGACATGTGCTGTGCGAGGGTCCTCCGGGAGATGGGACTTGTGCTGTGTGAGCCCCTCCGGGAGAGGGAACGTGTGCTGTGTGATCTACTCCAGGAGATGGGACATGTGCTGTGTGAGGGTCATCCGGGAGATGGGACATGTAATATATGAGCCCCTCTGGGAGATGGGACATGTACTGTGTGAGGGTCCTCCGGGAGATGGGACATGTGCTGTGTGAGCCCCTCTGTTAGATGGGACATGTGCTGTGTGAGTCCCTTTTGGAGATGAGCCATGTGCTTTGTGAGCCCATCCGGGAGATGGGACATGTGCTGTGTGAGAGTCCGCCCGGAGATGGGACATGTAATGTATGAGCCCCTCTGAGAGATGGGGCATGTGCTGTGTGAGGGTCCTCCGGGAGATGGGACATGTAATGTCTGAGCCCCTCTGGAAGATGGGACATGTGCTGTGTGAGGGTCATCCGGGAGATGGGACATGTGCTGTTTGATGGTCATCCGGGAGATGGGACATGTGATGTATGAGCCACTCCGGGAGATTGGACATGTGCTGTGTGAGGGTCTTCCGGGAGATGGGAAATGTGATGTATGAGCCCCTCTGGGAGATGGGACATGTGCTGTGTGAGGTTCCTCTGGGAGATGGGACATGTGATGTGTGAGGCTCCTCCAGGGAGAGGGAACATGTGCTGTGTGAGTCCCTCTGGGAGATGGGACATGTGCTGTGTGAGGCTCCTCCGGGAGATGGGACATGTGCTGTGTGAGGGTCCTCCGGGAGATGGGACATGTAATGTATGAGCCCCTCTGGGAGATGGGACATGTGCTTTGTGGGGGTCCTCCGGGAGATGGGACACGTGCTGTGTGAGCCCCTCCAGGAGATGGGACATGTGCTGTTTGACGATCATCCGGGAGATGGGACATGTGATGTATGAGCCACACCGGGAGATGGGACATGTGCTGTTTGAGGGTCCGCCGGGAAATAGGACATGTAATGTATGAGCCCCTCTGTGAGATTGGACATGTGCTGTGTGAGGGTCCTCCGCGACATGGGATATGTGCTGTGTGAGCACCTCCGAGAGATGGGACATGTGCTGTGTGAGCCTCTCCGAGAGATGGGACATGTGCAGTGCGAGAATACTCTGGGAGATGGGACATGTGCTGTGTGAGCCCCTCCGGGAAATGGGACATGTGTTGTGTGAGCCCATCCGGGAAATGGGGCATGTGCAGTGTGAGCCCCTCTGGGAGATGGGATATGTGCTGTGTGAGGGTCCTCCGGGAGATGGGACATGTAATGTATGAGCCCCTCTGGGAGATTGGACATGTGCTGTGTGAGAGTACTCCGGGAGATGGGACATGTGCTGTGTGAGCCTCTCTGGGAGATGGGTCATGTGCTGTGTGAGGGTTCCTCCGGGAGATGGGACATGTGCTGTGTGAGGGTCCTCCGGGAGGTGGGACATGTAATGTATGAGCCCCTCCGGGAGATGGGACATGTGCTGTGTGAGGGTCCTCCGGGAGATGCGACATGTGCTGTGCGAGAATACTCCGGGAGATGGGACATGTGCTGTGTGAGCCCCTCCGGGAAATGGGACATGTGCTGTGTGAGCCCCTCTGGAAGATGGGACATGTGCTGTGTGAGCTCCTCCGGGAGATGGGACATGTGCTGTGTGAGTGTCCTCCGGGAGATGGAACATGTGCTGTGTGAGGGTCCTCCGCGAGATGGGACATGTGCTGTGTGACCCCATCCGGGAGATGGGAATTTTACTGTGCGAGCCCCTCCGTGAGATGGGACATGTGCTGTGTAAGGGTCCTCCAGCAGATGGGACATGTAATGTATGAGCCCCTCCGGGAGATGGGACATGTGCTGTGTGAGCCACTCTGGGAAATGGGGCATGTGCTGTGTGAGCCCCTCCGGGAGATGGGACATTTGCTGTGCGAGGGTCCTCCGGGAGATGGGACTTGTGCTGTGTGAGCCCATCCGGGAGAGGGAACGTGTGCTGTGTGATCTACTCCAGGAGATGGGACATGTGCTGTGTGAGGGTCATCCGGGAGATGGAACATGTGCTGTGTGAGGGTCCTCCGCGTGATGGGACATGTGCTGTGTGAACCCCTCCGGGAAATGGAGCATGTGCTTTGTGAGCACCCCCGGGAGCTGGGAAGTGTATTGTGCGAGCCCCTCATGGAGGTGGGACATGTGCTGTGTAAGGGTCCTCCGGGAGATGGGACATGTAATGTATGAGCCCCTCCGTGAGATGGGACATGTGCTATGTGAACACCTCCGGGAAATGGAGCATGTGCTTTGTGAGTCCCTCCGGGAGATGGGACATGTGCTGTGCGAGGGTCCTCCGGGAGATGGGACTTGTGCTGTGTGAGCCCCTCCGGGAGAGGGAACGTGTGCTGTGTGATCTACTCCAGGAGATGGGACATGTGCTGTGTGAGGGTCATCCGGGAGATGGGACATGTAATATATGAGCCCCTCTGGGAGATGGGACATGTACTGTGTGAGGGTCCTCCGGGAGATGGGACATGTGGTGTGTGAGCCCCTCTGTTAGATGGGACATGTGCTGTGTGAGTCCCTTTGGGAGATGAGCCATGTGCTTTGTGAGCCCATCCGGGAGATGGGACATGTGCTGTGTGAGGGTCCGCCCGGAGATGGGACATGTAATGTATGAGCCCCTCTGGGTGATGGGGCATGTGCTGTGTGAGGGTCCTCCGGGAGATGGGACATGTAATGTCTGAGCCCCTCTGGAAGATGGGACATGTGCTGTGTGAGGGTCATCCGGGAGATGGGACATGTGCTGTTTGATGGTCATCCGGGAGATGGGACATGTGATGTATGAGCCACTCCGGGAGATTGGACATGTGCTGTGCGAGGGTCTTCCGGGAGATGGGAAATGTGATGTATGAGCCCCTCTGGGAGATGGGATATGTGCTGTGTGAGGTTCCTCTGGGAGATGGGACATGTGATGTGTGAGGCTCCTCCAGGAGAGGGAACATGTGCTGTGTGAGTCCCTCTGGGAGATGGGACATGTGCTGTGTGAGGCTCCTCCGGGAGATGGGACATGTGCTGTGTGAGGGTCCTCCGGGAGATGGGACATGTAATGTATGAGCCCCTCTGGGAGATGGGACATGTGCTGTGTGGGGGTCCTCCGGGAGATGGGACATGTGCTGTGTGAGCCCCTCCAGGAGATGGGACATGTGCTGTTTGACGATCATCCGGGAGATGGGACATGTGATGTATGAGCCACTCCGGGAGATGGGACATGTGCTGTTTGAGGGTCCGCCGGGAAATAGGACATGTAATGTATGAGCCCCTCTGTGAGATTGGACATGTGCTGTGTGAGGGTCCTCCGCGACATGGGATATGTGCTGTGTGAGCACCTCCGAGAGATGGGACATGTGCTGTGTGAGCCTCTCCGAGAGATGGGACATGTGCAGTGCGAGAATACTCTGGGAGATGGGACATGTGCTGTGTGAGCCCCTCCGGGAAATGGGACATGTGTTGTGTGAGCCCCTCCGGGAAATGGGGCATGTGCAGTGTGAGCCCCTCTGGGCGATGGGATATCTGCTGTGTGAGGGTCCTCCGGGAGATGGGACATGTAATGTATGAGCCCCTCTGTGAGATTGGACATGTGTTGTGTGAGGGTCCTCCGCGACATGGGATATGTGCTGTGTGAGCACCTCCGAGAGATGGGACATGTGCTGTGTGAGCCTCTCCGAGAGATGGGACATGTGCAGTGCGAGAATACTCTGGGAGATGGGTCATGTGCTGTGTGAGGGTTCCTCCGGGAGATGGGACATGTGCTGTGTGAGGGTTCTCCGGGAGGTGGGACATGTAATGTATGAGCCCCTCCGGGAGATGGGACATGTGCTGTGTGAGGGTCCTCCGGGAGATGCGACATGTGCTGTGCGAGAATACTCCGGGAGATGGGACATGTGCTGTGTGAGCCCCTCAGGGAAATGGGACATGTGCTGTGTGAGCCCCTCTGGAAGATGGGACATGTGCTGTGTGAGCCCCTCCGGGAGATGGGACATGTGCTGTGTGAGTGTCCTCCGGGAGATGGAACATGTGCTGTGTGAGGGTCCTCCGCGAGATGGGACATGTGCTGTGTGAGCCCATCCGGGAGATGGGAATTTTACTGTGCGAGCCCCTCCGTGAGATGGGACATGTGCTGTGTAAGGGTCCTCCAGCAGATGGGACATGTAATGTATGAGCCCCTCCGGGAGATGGGACATGTGCTGTGTGAGCCACTCTGGGAAATGGGGCATGTGCTGTGTGAGCCCCTCCGGGAGATGGGACATTTGCTGTGCGAGGGTCCTCCGGGAGATGGGACTTGTGCTGTGTGAGCCCATCCGGGAGAGGGAACGTGTGCTGTGTGATCTACTCCAGGAGATGGGACATGTGCTGTGTGAGGGTCATCCGGGAGATGGAACATGTGCTGTGTGAGGGTCCTCCGCGTGATGGGACATGTGCTGTGTGAACCCCTCCGGGAGATGGGAATTTTACTGTGCGAGCCCCTCCGTGAGATGGGACATGTGCTGTGTAAGGGTCCTCCAGCAGATGGGACATGTAATGTATGAGCCCCTCCGGGAGATGGGACATGTGCTGTGTGAGCCACTCTGGGAAATGGGGCATGTGCTGTGTGAGCCCCTCCGGGAGATGGGACATTTGCTGTGCGAGGGTCCTCCGGGAGATGGGACTTGTGCTGTGTGAGCCCATCCGGGAGAGGGAACGTGTGCTGTGTGATCTACTCCAGGAGATGGGACATGTGCTGTGTGAGGGTCATCCGGGAGATGGAACATGTGCTGTGTGAGGGTCCTCCGCGTGATGGGACATGTGCTATGTGAACCCCTCCGTGAAATGGAGCATGTGCTTTGTGAGCACCCCCGGGAGCTGGGAAGTGTATTGTGCGAGCCCCTCATAGAGGTGGGACATGTGCTGTGTAAGGGTCCTCCGGGAGATGGGACATGTAATGTATGAGCCCCTCCGTGAGATGGGACATGTGCTATGTGAACACCTCCGGGAAATGGAGCATGTGCTTTGTGAGTCCCTCCGGGAGATGGGACATGTGCTGTGCGAGGGTCCTCCGGGAGATGGGACTTGTGCTGTGTGAGCCCCTCCGGGAGAGGGAACGTGTGCTGTGTGATCTACTCCAGGAGATGGGACATGTGCTGTGTGAGGGTCATCCGGGAGATGGGACATGTAATATATGAGCCCCTCTGGGAGATGGGACATGTACTGTGTGAGGGTCCTCCGGGAGATGGGACATGTGCTGTGTGAGCCCCTCTGTTAGATGGGACATGTGCTGTGTGAGTCCCTTTGGGAGATGGGACATGTGCTGTGTGAGCCCATCCGGGAGATGGGAATTTTACTGTGCGAGCCCCTCCGTGAGATGGGACATGTGCTGTGTAAGGGTCCTCCAGCAGATGGGACGTGTAATGTATGAGCCCCTCCGGGAGATGGGACATGTGCTGTGTGAGCCACTCTGGGAAATGGGGCATGTGCTGTGTGAGCCCATCCGGGAGATGGGACATTTGCTGTGCGAGGGTCTTCCGGGAGATGGGACTTGTGCTGTGTGAGCCCATCCGGGAGAGGGAACGTGTGCTGTGTGATCTACTCCAGGAGATGGGACATGTGCTGTGTGAGGGTCATCCGGGAGATGGAACATGTGCTGTGTGAGGGTCCTCCGCGTGATGGGACATGTGCTGTGTGAACCCCTCCGGGAAATGGAGCATGTGCTTTGTGAGCACCCCCGGGAGATGGGAAGTGTATTGTGCGAGCCCCTCATGGAGGTGGGACATGTGCTGTGTAAGGGTCCTCCGGGAGATGGGACATGTAATGTATGAGCCTCTCCGTGAGATGGGACATGTGCTATGTGAACCCCTCCGGGAAATGGAGCATGTGCTTTGTGAGTCCCTCCGGAAGATGGGACATGTGCTGTGCGAGGTTCCTCCGGGAGATGGGACTTGTGCTGTGTGAGCCCCTCCGGGAGAGGGAACGTGTGCTGTGTGATCTACTCCAGGAGATGGGACATGTGCTGTGTGAGGGTCATCCGGGAGATGGGACATGTAATATATGAGCCCCTCTGGGAGATGGGACATGTACTGTGTGAGGGTCCTCCGGGAGATGGGACATGTGCTGTGTGAGCCCCTCTGTTAGATGGGACATGTGCTGTGTGAGTCCCTTTGGGAGATGAGCCATGTGCTTTGTGAGCCCATCCGGGAGATGGGACATGTGCTGTGTGAGGGTCCGCCCGGAGATGGGACATGTAATGTATGAGCCCCTCTGGGAGATGGGGCATGTGCTGTGTGAGGGTCCTCCGGGAGATGGGACATGTAATGTCTGAGCCCCTCTGGAAGATGGGACATGTGCTGTGTGAGGGTCATCCGGGAGATGGGACATGTGCTGTTTGATGGTCATCCGGGAGATGGGACATGTGATGTATGAGCCACTCCGGGAGATTGGACATGTGCTGTGCGAGGGTCTTCCGGGAGATGAGAAATGTGATGTATGAGCCCCTCTGGGAGATGGGATATGTGCTGTGTGAGGTTCCTCTGGGAGATGGGACATGTGATGTGTGAGGCTCCTCCAGGAGAGGGAACATGTGCTGTGTGAGTCCCTCTGGGAGATGGGACATGTGCTGTGTGAGGCTCCTCCGGGAGATGGGACATGTGCTGTGTGAGGTTCCTCCGGGAGATGGGACATGTAATGTATGAGCCCCTCTGGGAGATGGGACATGTGCTGTGTGGGGGTCCTCCGGGAGATGGGACATGTGCTGTGTGAGCCCCTCCAGGAGATGGGACATGTGCTGTTTGACGATCATCCGGGAGATGGGACATGTGATGTATGAGCCACTCCGGGAGATGGGACATGTGCTGTTTGAGGGTCCGCCGGGAAATAGGACATGTAATGTATGAGCCCCTCTGTGAGATTGGACATGTGCTGTGTGAGGGTCCTCCGCGACATGGGATATGTGATGTGTGAGCACCTCCGAGAGATGGGACATGTGCTGTGTGAGCCTCTCCGAGAGATGGGACATGTGCAGTGCGAGAATACTCTGGGAGATGGGACATGTGCTGTGTGAGCCCCTCCGGGAAATGGGACATGTGCTGTGTGAGCCCCTCCGGGAAATGGGGCATGTGCAGTGTGAGCCACTCTGGGCGATGGGATATGTGCTGTGTGAGGGTCCTCCGGGAGATGGGACATGTGCTGTGTGAGGGTCCTCCGGGAGATGGGACATGCAATGTATGAGCCCCTCTGGGAGATGGGACATGTGCTGTGTGAGGGTCCTCCGGGAGATGGGACATGTGCTGTGCGAGAATACTCCGGGAGATGGGACATGTGCTGTGTGAGCCCCTCCGGGAGATGGGACATGTGCTGTGTGAGGGTCTTCCGGGAGATGGGACATGTTGTATGTAGCCTCTCTGAAAGATGAGGCATGTGCTGTGTGAGGGTCCGCCGGGAGATAGGACATGTGCTGTGTGAGCCCCTCCGAGAGATGGGACATGTGCTGTGCGAGAATACTCCGGGAGATGGGACATGTGCTGTGTGAGGTTCCTCTGGGAGATGGGACATGTGATGTGTGAGGCTCCTCCAGGAGAGGGAACATGTGCTGTATGAGCCCCTCTGGGAGATGGGACATGTGCTGTGTGAGGGTCCTCCGCGAGATGGGACATGTGCTGTCTGAGCCACTCCGGGAGATGGGACATGTGCTGTGTGAGCACCTCCGGGAGATGGAACATGTGCTGTGTGAGGGTCCTCCTGGTGATGGGACATGTGCTGTGTGAGGATTCTCTGGGAGATGGGACATATGCTGTGTGACCCCCTCCGGGAGATGGGACATGTGCTGTGTGAGCCACTTCGGGAGATGGGACATTTGCTGTGTGAGCCCCTCCGGGAGATGGGACATGTTCTGTGTGAGCCCCTCCGGGAGATGGGACAAGTGCTGTGTGAGCCACTCCGGGAGATGGGACATGTGCTGTGTGAGCCCCTCCGGGAGATAGGACACATGCTGTGTTAGCCCCTCCGGTAGATGGGACATGAGCTCTGTGAGGGTCATCCGGGAGATGGGACGTAGATTGTGCGAGCCTTTCCGGGAAATGGGACATGTGCTGTGTGAGCCCCACAAGGTGATTGGACATGTGCTCTGTGAGGGTCCACCGCGAGATGGGACATGTGCTGTTCGTGGGTCCTCCGGGAGATGTGTCATGTGCTTTGTGAGCCCCTCCGGGAGATGGGACATGTGCTGTGTGAGGATCGTCCGGGAGAGGGAACATGTTCTGTGTGAGCCCCTCCGGGAGAGGGAACCTGTGCTGTGTGAGCCACTCCGGGAGATGGTCATGTGCTGTGTGAGCCACTCCAGGAGGTGGGACATGTACTGTGTGAGGGTCGTCCGGGAGATGGGACATGTGCTGTGTGAGGGTCCTCCGCGAGAGGGAACATGTGCTGTGTGAGCCACTCCGAAAGAAGGGACATGTGCTGTGTGAGCCTCGGCGAGAAATGGGACATGTGCTGTGTGAGCCCCTCCGGGAGATGGGACATGTGCTGTGCGACCCCCTCCGGTAGATGGGACATGTGCTGTGTGAGGGTCCTTTGGGAGATGTGACATGTGATGTGTGAGGATTCTCCGGGAGATGTGACATGTGCTGTGTGAGAATACTCTGGGAGATGGGACATGTGCTGTGTGAGGGTCCTCCGGGAGATGGGACATGTGCTGTGTGAGGGTCCTCCGGGAGATGGGACATGTGATGTATGAGCCCCTCTGGGAAATGAGACATGTGCTCTGTGAGGGTCCTCCGGGAGATGGGACATGTGCTGTGCGCGAATACTCTGGGAGATGGGACATGTGGTTTGTGAGCCCCTCCGGGAAATGGGACATGTGCTGTATGAGCCCCTCTGGGAGATGGGATATTTGCTATGTGAGGGTCCTCCGGGTGATGGGACATGTGCTGTGTGAGGGTCCTCCGGGAGATGGGACATTTAATATATGAGCCCCTCTTGGAGATGGGACATGTACTGTGTGAGGGTCCTCTGGGAGATGGGACATGTGCTATTCGAGAATACTCCGGGAGATGGGACATGTGCTGTGTGAGCCCCTCCAGGAAATGGGACATGTGCTGTGTGAGCCACTCTGGAAAATGGGACATGTGCTGTGTGAGTCCCTCCGGGAGATGGGACATGTGCTGTGTGAGTGTCCTCCGGGAGATGGAACATGTGCTGGGTGAGGGTCCTCCGCGAGATGGGGTATGTGCTTTGTGAGGGTCCTCCGGGAGATGGGACATGTGCTGTGTGAGCCACTCCGGGAGATGGGAAGTGTACTGTGCGAGCCCCTCCGGGAGGTGGGACATGTGCTGTTTGAGGATCCTCCGGGAGATGGGACATGTGCTGTGTGAGGATCCTCTGGGTGATGGGACTCGTGCTGTGTGAGCCCTTCCAGGAGATGGGAAGTATACTGTGCGAGCCCCTCCGGGAAATGGGACATGTGTTGTGTGAGTGTCCTCCGCGAGATGGAGCATGTGCTTTGTGAGGGTCCTCCGGGAGATGGGACATGTGCTGTGTGGGGTTCCTCCGTGAGATGGGACGTAAACTGTGAGTGCCCTTCCGGGAGATGGGACATGTGCTGTGTGAGGGTCCTCCGGGAGATGGGACATGTAATGTATGAGCCCCTCCGGGAGATGGGACATGTGCTGTGTAAGCCCCTCCGGGAAATGAGGCATGTGCTGTGTGAGCCCCTCCGGGAGATGGGACATGTGCTGTGCGAGGGTCCTCCGGGAGATGGGACTTGTGCTGTGTGAGCCCCTCCGGGAGAGGGAACATGTGCTGTGTGAGCCCCTCCGAAAGAAGGGATATGTGCTGTGTGAGGGTCCCCCAGGAGATGGGACATGTTCTGTGCGACCCCTTCCGGGAGATGGGAAATGTGCTGTGTGATCCACTCCAGTAGATGGGACATGTGCTGTGCGAGGATACTCCGGGAGATGGGACATGTGCTGTGTGAGCACCTCCGGGAGATGGAACATGTGCTGTATGAGTGCCCTCCTGCTGATGGGACATGTGCTGTGTGAGGGTCCTCAGGGAGATGGGACATATGCTGTGTGAGCCCCTCCGGGAGATGGGACATTTGCTGTGTGAGTCACTCCGGGAGATGGGACATGTGCTGTGTGAGCCCCTACGGGAAATGGGGCATGTGCTGTGTGAGCCCCTCCGGGAGATGGGACTTGTGCTGCGTGAGCCCCTCCGGGAGAGGGAACGTGTGCTGTGTGATCTACTCCAGGAGATGGGACATGTGCTGTGTGAGGGTCATCCGGGAGATGGGACATGTGCTGTGTGAGGGTCCTCTGGGAGATGGGACATGTACTGTGTGAGGGTCCTCCGGGAGATGGGACATGTGCTGTGTGAGCCCCTCTGTTAGATGGGACATGTGCTGCGTGAGCCACTTTGGGAGATGAGCCATGTGCTTTCTGAGCCCATCCGGGAGATAGGACATGTGCTGTGTGAGGGTCCTCCGGGAGATGGGACATGTGCTGTGCGAGAATACTCCGGGAGATAGGACATGTGCTGTGTGAGCCCCTCTGGAAGATGGGACATGTGCTGTGCGAGAATACTCCGGGAGATGGGACATGTGCTGTGCGAGGATACTCCGGGAGATGGGAAATGTGCTGTGTGAGCCCCTCCTGGAAATGGGACATGTACTGTGTGAGGGTCCTCCGGGATATGGGACATGTGCTGTGTGAGGGTCCTCCGGGAAATGGGACATATGCTGTGTGAGGGTCCTCCGGGAGATGGGATATGTGCTGTGTGAGGGTCCTCCGGGAGATGGGACATGTAATGTATGTGCCCCTCTGGGAGATGGGACATGTGCTGTGTGAGGGTCCTCCTGGAGATGGGACATATAATGTATGAGCCACTCTGGGAGATGGGACATGTGCTTTGTGAGTGTCCTCCGGGAGATTGGACATGTGCTGTGTGAGGGTCTTCCGGGAGATGGGAAATGTGATGTAGGAGCCCCTCTGGGAGATGGGACATGTGCTGTGTTAGGGTCCGCCGGGAGATAGGACATGTGCTGTGTGAGCCCCTCCGAGAGATGGGACATGTGCTGTGCGAGAATACTCCGGGGGATGGGAGATGTGATATGTGAGGCTCCTCCAGGAGAGGGAACATGAGCTGTGTGAGTCCCTCTGGGAGATGGGACATGTGCTGTGTGAGGGTCCTCCGGGAGATGGGACATGTGCTGCGTGAGGGTCCTCCGGGAGATGGGACATGTAATGTATGAGCCCCTCTGGGAGATGGGACATGTGCTGTGTGAGGGTCATCCGGGAGATGGGACATGTGCTGTGTGAGCCACTCCGGGAGATGGGACATGTGCTGTGAGGGGGTCCTCCGGGAGATGGGAGATGTGCTGTGTGAGCACCTCCGGGAGATGGAACATGTGCTGTATGAGTGTCCTCCTGCTGATGGGACATGTGCTGTGTGAGGGTTCTCTGGGAGATGGGACATATGCTTTGTGAGCCCCTCCGGGAAATGGGGCATGTGCTGTGTGAGCCCCTCCGGGAGATGGGACTTGTGCTGTGTGAGCCCCTCTGGGAGAGGGAACGTGTGCTGTGTGATCTACTCCAGGAGATGGGACATGTGCTGCGTGAGGGGCATCCGGGAGATGGGACATGCAATATATGAGCCCCTCTGGGAGATGGGCCATGTACTGTGTGAGGGTCCTCCGGGAGATGGGACATGTGCTGTGTGAGCCCCTCTGTTAGATGGGACATGTGCTGTGTGAGCTCCTTTGGGAGATGAGCCATGTGCTTTGTGTCCCCATCCGGGAGATGGGACATGTGCTGTGTGAGGGTCCGCCCGGAGATGGGACATGTAATGTATGAGCCCCTCTGGGAGATGGGGCATGTGCTGTGTGAGGGTCCTCCGGGAGATGGGACATGTAATGTATGAGACCCTCTGGGAGATGGGGTATGTGCTTTGTGAGGGTCCTCCGGGAGATGGGACATGTGCTGTGTGAGCCACTCCGGGAGATGGGAAGTGTACTGTGAGAGCCCCTCCGGGAGGTGGGACATCTGCTGTTTGAGGATCCTCCGGGAGATGGGACATGTGCTGTGTGAGGATCCTCTGGGTGATGGGACTCGTGCTGTGTGAGCCCTTCCAGGAGATGGGAAGTACACTGTGCGAGCCCCTCCGGGAAATGGGACATGTGCTGTGTGAGTGTCCTCCGCGAGATGGAGCATGTGCTTTGTGAGGGTCCTCCGGGAGATTGGACATGTGCTGTGTGGGGTTCCTCCGTGAGATGGGACGTAAACTGTGAGTGCCCTTCCGGGAGATGGGACATGTGCTGTGTGAGGGTCCTCCGGGAGATGGGACATGTAATGTATGAGCCCCTCCGGGAGATGGGACATGTGCTGTGTAAGCCCCTCCGGGAAATGGGGCATGTGCTGTGTGAGCCCCTCCGGGAGATGGGACATGTGCTGTGCGAGGGTCCTCCGGGAGATGGGACTTGTGCTGTGTGAGCCCCTCCGGGAGAGGGAACATGTGCTGTGTGAGCCCCTCCGAAAGAAGGGATATGTGCTGTGTGAGGGTCCCCCAGGAGATGGGACATGTTCTGTGCGACCCCTTCCGGGAGATGGGAAATGTGCTGTGTGATCCACTCCAGTAGATGGGACATGTGCTGTACGAGGATACTCCGGGAGATGGGACATGTGCTGTGTGAGCACCTCCGGGAGATGGAACATGTGCTGTATGAGTGCCCTCCTGCTGATGGGACATGTGCTGTGTGAGGGTCCTCTGGGAGATGCGACATATGCTGTGAGAGTCCCTCCGGGAGATGGGACATGTGCTGTGTGAGCCCCTCCGGGAGATGGGATATTTGCTGTGTGAGGGTCCTCCGCGAGATGGGACATGTGCTGTCTGAGCCACTCCGGGAGATGGGACATGTGCTGTGTGAGCACCTCCGGGAGATGGAACATGTGCTGTGTGAGGGTCCTCCTGGTGATGGGACATGTGCTGTGTGAGGATTCTCTGGGAGATGGGACATATGCTGTGTGACCCCCTCCGGGAGATGGGACATGTGCTGTGTGAGCCACTTCGGGAGATGGGACATTTGCTGTGTGAGCCCCTCCGGGAGATGGGACATGTTCTGTGTGAGCCCCTCCGGGAGATGGGACAAGTGCTGTGTGAGCCACTCCGGGAGATGGGACATGTGCTGTGTGAGCCCCTCCGGGAGATAGGACACATGCTGTGTTAGCCCCTCCGGTAGATGGGACATGAGCTCTGTGAGGGTCATCCGGGAGATGGGACGTAGATTGTGCGAGCCTTTCCGGGAAATGGGACATGTGCTGTGTGAGCCCCACAAGGTGATTGGACATGTGCTCTGTGAGGGTCCACCGCGAGATGGGACATGTGCTGTTCGTGGGTCCTCCGGGAGATGTGTCATGTGCTTTGTGAGCCCCTCCGGGAGATGGGACATGTGCTGTGTGAGGATCGTCCGGGAGAGGGAACATGTTCTGTGTGAGCCCCTCCGGGAGAGGGAACCTGTGCTGTGTGAGCCACTCCGGGAGATGGTCATGTGCTGTGTGAGCCACTCCAGGAGGTGGGACATGTACTGTGTGAGGGTCGTCCGGGAGATGGGACATGTGCTGTGTGAGGGTCCTCCGCGAGAGGGAACATGTGCTGTGTGAGCCACTCCGAAAGAAGGGACATGTGCTGTGTGAGCCTCGGCGAGAAATGGGACATGTGCTGTGTGAGCCCCTCCGGGAGATGGGACATGTGCTGTGCGACCCCCTCCGGTAGATGGGACATGTGCTGTGTGAGGGTCCTTTGGGAGATGTGACATGTGATGTGTGAGGATTCTCCGGGAGATGTGACATGTGCTGTGTGAGAATACTCTGGGAGATGGGACATGTGCTGTGTGAGGGTCCTCCGGGAGATGGGACATGTGCTGTGTGAGGGTCCTCCGGGAGATGGGACATGTGATGTATGAGCCCCTCTGGGAAATGAGACATGTGCTCTGTGAGGGTCCTCCGGGAGATGGGACATGTGCTGTGCGCGAATACTCTGGGAGATGGGACATGTGGTTTGTGAGCCCCTCCGGGAAATGGGACATGTGCTGTATGAGCCCCTCTGGGAGATGGGATATTTGCTATGTGAGGGTCCTCCGGGTGATGGGACATGTGCTGTGTGAGGGTCCTCCGGGAGATGGGACATTTAATATATGAGCCCCTCTTGGAGATGGGACATGTACTGTGTGAGGGTCCTCTGGGAGATGGGACATGTGCTATTCGAGAATACTCCGGGAGATGGGACATGTGCTGTGTGAGCCCCTCCAGGAAATGGGACATGTGCTGTGTGAGCCACTCTGGAAAATGGGACATGTGCTGTGTGAGTCCCTCCGGGAGATGGGACATGTGCTGTGTGAGTGTCCTCCGGGAGATGGAACATGTGCTGGGTGAGGGTCCTCCGCGAGATGGGGTATGTGCTTTGTGAGGGTCCTCCGGGAGATGGGACATGTGCTGTGTGAGCCACTCCGGGAGATGGGAAGTGTACTGTGCGAGCCCCTCCGGGAGGTGGGACATGTGCTGTTTGAGGATCCTCCGGGAGATGGGACATGTGCTGTGTGAGGATCCTCTGGGTGATGGGACTCGTGCTGTGTGAGCCCTTCCAGGAGATGGGAAGTATACTGTGCGAGCCCCTCCGGGAAATGGGACATGTGTTGTGTGAGTGTCCTCCGCGAGATGGAGCATGTGCTTTGTGAGGGTCCTCCGGGAGATGGGACATGTGCTGTGTGGGGTTCCTCCGTGAGATGGGACGTAAACTGTGAGTGCCCTTCCGGGAGATGGGACATGTGCTGTGTGAGGGTCCTCCGGGAGATGGGACATGTAATGTATGAGCCCCTCCGGGAGATGGGACATGTGCTGTGTAAGCCCCTCCGGGAAATGGGGCATGTGCTGTGTGAGCCCCTCCGGGAGATGGGACATGTGCTGTGCGAGGGTCCTCCGGGAGATGGGACTTGTGCTGTGTGAGCCCCTCCGGGAGAGGGAACATGTGCTGTGTGAGCCCCTCCGAAAGAAGGGATATGTGCTGTGTGAGGGTCCCCCAGGAGATGGGACATGTTCTGTGCGACCCCTTCCGGGAGATGGGAAATGTGCTGTGTGATCCACTCCAGTAGATGGGACATGTGCTGTGCGAGGATACTCCGGGAGATGGGACATGTGCTGTGTGAGCACCTCCGGGAGATGGAACATGTGCTGTATGAGTGCCCTCCTGCTGATGGGACATGTGCTGTGTGAGGGTCCTCAGGGAGATGGGACATATGCTGTGTGAGCCCCTCCGGGAGATGGGACATTTGCTGTGTGAGTCACTCCGGGAGATGGGACATGTGCTGTGTGAGCCCCTACGGGAAATGGGGCATGTGCTGTGTGAGCCCCTCCGGGAGATGGGACTTGTGCTGCGTGAGCCCCTCCGGGAGAGGGAACGTGTGCTGTGTGATCTACTCCAGGAGATGGGACATGTGCTGTGTGAGGGTCATCCGGGAGATGGGACATGTGCTGTGTGAGGGTCCTCTGGGAGATGGGACATGTACTGTGTGAGGGTCCTCCGGGAGATGGGACATGTGCTGTGTGAGCCCCTCTGTTAGATGGGACATGTGCTGCGTGAGCCACTTTGGGAGATGAGCCATGTGCTTTCTGAGCCCATCCGGGAGATAGGACATGTGCTGTGTGAGGGTCCTCCGGGAGATGGGACATGTGCTGTGCGAGAATACTCCGGGAGATAGGACATGTGCTGTGTGAGCCCCTCTGGAAGATGGGACATGTGCTGTGCGAGAATACTCCGGGAGATGGGACATGTGCTGTGCGAGGATACTCCGGGAGATGGGAAATGTGCTGTGTGAGCCCCTCCTGGAAATGGGACATGTACTGTGTGAGGGTCCTCCGGGATATGGGACATGTGCTGTGTGAGGGTCCTCCGGGAAATGGGACATATGCTGTGTGAGGGTCCTCCGGGAGATGGGATATGTGCTGTGTGAGGGTCCTCCGGGAGATGGGACATGTAATGTATGTGCCCCTCTGGGAGATGGGACATGTGCTGTGTGAGGGTCCTCCTGGAGATGGGACATATAATGTATGAGCCACTCTGGGAGATGGGACATGTGCTTTGTGAGTGTCCTCCGGGAGATTGGACATGTGCTGTGTGAGGGTCTTCCGGGAGATGGGAAATGTGATGTAGGAGCCCCTCTGGGAGATGGGACATGTGCTGTGTTAGGGTCCGCCGGGAGATAGGACATGTGCTGTGTGAGCCCCTCCGAGAGATGGGACATGTGCTGTGCGAGAATACTCCGGGGGATGGGAGATGTGATATGTGAGGCTCCTCCAGGAGAGGGAACATGAGCTGTGTGAGTCCCTCTGGGAGATGGGACATGTGCTGTGTGAGGGTCCTCCGGGAGATGGGACATGTGCTGCGTGAGGGTCCTCCGGGAGATGGGACATGTAATGTATGAGCCCCTCTGGGAGATGGGACATGTGCTGTGTGAGGGTCATCCGGGAGATGGGACATGTGCTGTGTGAGCCACTCCGGGAGATGGGACATGTGCTGTGAGGGGGTCCTCCGGGAGATGGGAGATGTGCTGTGTGAGCACCTCCGGGAGATGGAACATGTGCTGTATGAGTGTCCTCCTGCTGATGGGACATGTGCTGTGTGAGGGTTCTCTGGGAGATGGGACATATGCTGTGTGAGCCCCTCCGGGAAATGGGACATGTGCTGTGTGAGCCCCTCCGGGAGATGGGACATTTGCTGTGTGAGTCACTCCGGGAGATGGGACATGTGCTCTGTGAGCCCCTCCGGGAAATGGGGCATGTGCTGTGTGAGCCCCTCCGGGAGATGGGACTTGTGCTGTGTGAGCCCCTCTGGGAGAGGGAACGTGTGCTGTGTGATCTACTCCAGGAGATGGGACATGTGCTGCGTGAGGGGCATCCGGGAGATGGGACATGCAATATATGAGCCCCTCTGGGAGATGGGCCATGTACTGTGTGAGGGTCCTCCGGGAGATGGGACATGTGCTGTGTGAGCCCCTCTGTTAGATGGGACATGTGCTGTGTGAGCTCCTTTGGGAGATGAGCCATGTGCTTTGTGTCCCCATCCGGGAGATGGGACATGTGCTGTGTGAGGGTCCGCCCGGAGATGGGACATGTAATGTATGAGCCCCTCTGGGAGATGGGGCATGTGCTGTGTGAGGGTCCTCCGGGAGATGGGACATGTAATGTATGAGACCCTCTGGGAGATGGGGTATGTGCTTTGTGAGGGTCCTCCGGGAGATGGGACATGTGCTGTGTGAGCCACTCCGGGAGATGGGAAGTGTACTGTGAGAGCCCCTCCGGGAGGTGGGACATCTGCTGTTTGAGGATCCTCCGGGAGATGGGACATGTGCTGTGTGAGGATCCTCTGGGTGATGGGACTCGTGCTGTGTGAGCCCTTCCAGGAGATGGGAAGTACACTGTGCGAGCCCCTCCGGGAAATGGGACATGTGCTGTGTGAGTGTCCTCCGCGAGATGGAGCATGTGCTTTGTGAGGGTCCTCCGGGAGATTGGACATGTGCTGTGTGGGGTTCCTCCGTGAGATGGGACGTAAACTGTGAGTGCCCTTCCGGGAGATGGGACATGTGCTGTGTGAGGGTCCTCCGGGAGATGGGACATGTAATGTATGAGCCCCTCCGGGAGATGGGACATGTGCTGTGTAAGCCCCTCCGGGAAATGGGGCATGTGCTGTGTGAGCCCCTCCGGGAGATGGGACATGTGCTGTGCGAGGGTCCTCCGGGAGATGGGACTTGTGCTGTGTGAGCCCCTCCGGGAGAGGGAACATGTGCTGTGTGAGCCCCTCCGAAAGAAGGGATATGTGCTGTGTGAGGGTCCCCCAGGAGATGGGACATGTTCTGTGCGACCCCTTCCGGGAGATGGGAAATGTGCTGTGTGATCCACTCCAGTAGATGGGACATGTGCTGTACGAGGATACTCCGGGAGATGGGACATGTGCTGTGTGAGCACCTCCGGGAGATGGAA